>NC_057812.1:7067535-7347393 GCF_018294505.1 Triticum aestivum | reverse complement strand
AGGGTGCGGGGGGTGCTCGGCGGCGGTGGAGCGGGCCGGGGAGGGTGCGGTGGGTCGTCGGCGGCGGTGGAGCTAGCGGGGGAGGGTGCCGGGGGGGATCGAGGTCGAGATGGAGGGGGATAGCGATCGAGATGGAGGGGGGTAGAGATCAAATTTGAAAAAATATTCATGAATTCAAAAAGTGCCCATGAAATTTAAAAATATTCATGAGTTCAAAAAGTGCCCATGTAATACAATCGAGAAATGAAGACTACGATTTAAATACAATCGATCTTAGCTAGCTATCTGTTCACAATCTTCTTGCCCTTCTTTTTCGCAAACGGAGTTCTTCTGTGGAACGGACGTCCTTTAGGTAGGGTGGTCCTGCTTCTTCTTGTGGTGTATGCTGCTACTTCATCGTCGTCGTCATGTTCCATCTTCGGGTCACCGTACTTGTTGAAGTCTTGCTCATTGGCGACTCCATCCATTCCGATGATCATCCTTTTGCCTCTCCTCACGACAACACGACTGGGCTTTGACGGGTCGGTAATGAAGAAGCATTGGTCCACTTGGGAAGCCAGTACCCATGGCTCATATTTCGCGGTGACGTTTGCGCCCGCGGTCTTGGATTTGGCTTCGGGTATAACCATGGTGGTGAAATACCGGTCTTCTTTTAGGACGCTCTTGGCCCATCTGACACGGAACATAGGGACCTTCTCTCCGGCGTAGCTCAGCTCCCAGATCTCCTCGATCCTTCCGTAGTATCTGTCCTTGTCGTTACCGGTGTAGGATTCCATCATTACCACAGAGTTCTGATAACCATCGCTCTTCACGTCCTTGTCCTCGGTGTAGAATGTGTAGCCGTTGATATCGTACGCCTCATAGGTCATCAGGTTGTGCTCGGCGCCCTGTGACAAGGCGAATATGAGTTGTTCTTCCATGGAAGAATCCTCATGTAAAGGGTACGACAGAAGCTTCTGCTTGAACCAACGCGTGAAACATGAGTTGTGCTCTTTGATTATATCTCCGTCCGTCCTCTGTTGGCCTCGGTCATTGTACGTCTTCTCAATAAAGGTTTTGTGCTCTACCACCCAAGGATCGACCACGTCTATGTGTTGTAGCGCGACTAGGTTTGCTCTTTCAAAGTCGGCGAGTCGACCCTCGAAGTCGACATGCATTTCACGGCGAACCTCATGGTGACCTCATCCAGCGAGCCTGCCGAGGTGCCTGTTGACGGGCAGACCAATGGGGTTCTCGATGCCTAGATAATTCGTGCAGTAGGAGATGCACTCTTCGGTCAGAAAGCCCCCGGCTATGCTTCCCTCTGGATGTGACATGTTGCGAACGTATCCTTTGATGACACCATTCATCCTTTCGAACGGCATCATGCTGTGCAGGAACGTCGGCCCGAGTTGGATGATATCCTCCATGATATGGACCAGCAGATGCACCATAACATTGAAGAATGCGGGCGGGAATACATCTCCAGCTCGCATAGTATCACCACGATCTCTTCCTGTAGCCTTCTGAGTTGCCTCATGCCAACCGACTTCCGAGAGATGACGTCGAAAAAGTTGCATAGGCCAAATAGCGTTTCACGGATGTGCACGTCCATGATCCCACGGATTGCAACTGGAAGTATCTGCGTCATCAGCACGTGACAGTCGTGAGACTTCATCCCGCTGAACTTCTGCTTCGCTGGGTCTAGGTATCTGCTTATCTTCCCCGCATAATCGTAAGGAAGTTTTACTCCTACGAGGCAGGTGAAAAACTGCTCGATCTCCTCCTGACTTAGAGTGAAGCACGCGGGAGGGTAGTCATTTCCGGTCTTCTTGGCCTTTTTGCCTTTGCGACGACTTTCTGTGTCCTACTTTGCCTCATCATCATCATCATTAGCGTGAAGCTCCTCCCTGATGCCCATTGATTTCAAGTCCGCCCTTGCTTTCGGCCCATCTTTGGTCCTCTCTGGCATGTTGAGCAGGGTACCAAGCAGACTCTCGCACACGTTCTTCGTGATATGCATGACATCAAGGCTGTGAGGCACACGGTGGATCTTCCAGTACGGCAAGTCCCAGAAAACAGACCTCGTTTTCCATACCTTCAGCGGCGGCTCTGGCGCCTTTCGCTTCTTTCCCGGCTCTAGCGCCTTTTGCTTCTTTCCCGACAGTGGGCAATCTTTCCAATTTTTCAACAGCTCGTCTATTTCCTCGCCGCTCCTCATACGCGGGCGTCTTCGGGGTTCGGTTTCACCATCGAACAGATACTTGCGTTTTCTCCACGGGTCATCGTCGCGAAGCCACCTTCGATGTCCCATGAACACGGTTTTCGAAGACCCAGGATCTCTATCTAGCTGGTGATACATTGTGTCATCCATGCACCTGACGCATCCAAAAAATCCGTGGACCACCTGCCCCGCGAGATATCCGTAACTGAGATAGTCGTGCACCGTCGTGAGCAGTGCGACTCTCATAGGGAAATATTCTTTCTCTACGGCGTCCCACGTATTGGCTGGCGTTTTCCACAGCGTGTCTAGCTCCTCTTTCAGCAGCCCCAGATACAGATTGATGTCGTTCCCTGGTTGTTTCGGCCCTTCAATTAGCATACTCATGTGAATGTACTTCCTCTTCATGCACAACCAGGGGGGAAGATTGTACATCCACACAAACACAGGCCAGGTGCTATGTGTGCTTCTCTGGCTGCCAAACGGATTGACTCCATCGGTGCTCGCGCCCAGCACGATGTTCCTTGGATCGTTCCCAAATTCTGGGTCTTCGAAGTTCAGCGCTTGCCACTGGCTCGCATCCTTAGGGTGACTCAGCATCTTGTCTTTTTTATTTATCTCTGGATCATTTCCGTCATTTCTCGCTTCTTCTCCTCCCTATCCGCGTGCCAACGCAGGAGCTTTGCTACCTTAGGGTCCGCGAAATACCGCTGCAGACAAGGAGTGATCGGGAAGTACCACACCACTTTTCGAGGAGCTTTCTTCCTCTTCTTGTATCGAGTGACGCCGCACACCGGACATATGGTAGACTCCGTGTGCTCGTCCCGATAAATGATGCAATTGTTCATGCACACATGGTATTTCATGTGCGGTAAATCCAGAGGACACATGATTTTCTTCGCCTCCTCGAAACTGGTCGGGCACTTGTTCCCCTTGGGAAGACGTTCGTGCGAGAATGACATGTTCTCGTCAAAGCATGCGTCGGTCATTTTGTGTTTTACCTTCATCTCCAGAGCCATGAGCGTTACTTTCAGGCGGGTATCCTCGGGCCTTCATCCTTCATACAATGGAGTAACCACGTCTATCTCCAGTTGATCCAGCTTGGCTTTCTCTCGGGCGGCAGCTCTTTTGTTATCCGTCTGCTTGAGAAGCAGCTCTTGAATATGAGGGTCCTGCACCCATCCTCCATCGTCGTCTACTCCGACATCTTCATCTTCATGATCGTAACCTTCATCTTGATCTTCCTTATCATCATGTCCGGCATATTCTACATGATGACTGTGTACAACATCACCGTCGTGATCATGTCCTGGAGATTCTTCGTCTTCTCGCCCGCCCTCGCCGCGGTGGTTGTCTTGCTTCCCTTCCTCATTTCTTGCCCGGCCCCCATGGACGACTTCTAGTCATCTTCATCACCTTGCCACCGATAGCCATCCATGAAACCACGCAAGAGCAGGTGGTCCCGCACCTGCCCGGAATCCGGGTCCGCAATAAGGCTCTTCAGCTTGAATCTTCGACACGGACATCTTATCTCCGTCTCGTTCTTTTGAAGCATCTTGGCCTTCCAGATGCTCAAAAACCTATTCATGATGCCTTCGGTCATCGTGCGAACCATGGTCGCCTGCGGGGTAGAGCAAAATGATATTTTAGAACCAAGAAAAAATTTGGCATGACTTTCCCTAAAAATAGGACCAAAAAGAATACATAGTGCCAAAATTCTCGCCGAAATGGAAATGAATCAATTTTCCGGCAAAATATTGGCAACTATCGCATTTCAAATACCGGTACCTGCAAACACAAACATATATGCAACACCACAAACATACATAGATCTAGCAAGGCCATAAAAAGTGCATGTGCACGTTGTTGGAGCGAGCTAGGGAGAAAAAAAGTAGATCTACAACATAAAGATAGCTTTCCCCTTACTTACCTATCAAAAAAAGATAATTTAACCACTTAATTTTGATGAATCTATGGTGCAAATGAGGTGAGGAGGAGGAGGCAGCTGACACAAGCTTGGAGAAGGAGGTGGAGGGAATGAAGTGGGGAAAGTGAGTGTGTAGGTGTGGCTGTCCAAAATATCTAGCTGGTCCCAGGTTACTAATGGCGCACCACACACACATGCGCCATTAGTAACCCTCGTTACTAATGGCGCACCAGCTTGAGGTGCGCCATTATAAGTTTTGCAAAAAAAATAACATAGTAGTGGCGTACTGTGTTGGTGGTGCGCCATTACTAGTTAAACTAGTAATGGCGCACTCTTCCCTGGTGCGCCATTAGTATTTTTGGAAAAAAAATTGTTACTAATGGCGCACCATGGGTCTGGTGCGCCAATAGTATCTACCACACTAATGGCACACCGTCTCATGGTGCGCCATTACTATATACTAGTGGCGCACCACATGTCTGGTGCGCCATTAGTGACCATATCATCTATAGCCCATTTTCTAGTAGTGTGACTTTGTATTAGCCTTTGTATCCATCGTATGTGCTGTGACTATATTGTCTAATGCAGAAGTGGTTTCACTTTTGCCGCTCGCACTCCGGCACCTGTTGTCCTCTAGCGTCACTGTAAGTGCATCTAGTGCCACCCCTAGTTGGTTTTGGAGTATTGACGACAAACCTAGTTAAGGGACTAATGTGTTTGTGAGAATTGCAGGATAACACAGGTAGAAGTCCCTCATTGATTCGGTTTTACTACAAGAGATGACCCCTAAAACTGTATGAAGACATTGAAGTCAAAGGTGGTATATGAAGATATTCACATTGAAGACTATGACAAGAGAAGACACTATATGAAGCCTATGGAGCTCGAAGACTTAGATCTTTCGTAGTTCTTTTTCTTTTGTGTTGAGTCATAGGAACCACCGTACTGTTAAGTGGGGTCCAAGAGAACCAGTCAGAATGACTGAAGTGATGCCTAAACCAAAAACCTATGTCTTCGAGTGAAGACTATGAGAGCGAATCTTGTCCAGAGTCGGACAAGTCAGCTTTGCTTGTAGCCTAAGTAAAGTTGCCGTGTGAGTTTGAAATCTGACCGTTGGAACACGTGTTAGTTCCTTAGTGACCCAGGGTCATTTCGGACAAATCAGGTCGGGTTGCCAAGTGGCTATAAATAGCCCACCCCCTACAACCATAAACGGTTGGCTGCTCAGATTGAAAGCACGGCTTTGTCGTTTGAGAGAAACCCACCTCGAAGCCTTTGAGAGAGAATTCCTTGCGAGGATAAAGCCCTAACCACCAGAGCCAGAGAGAATTGGGCATCACTTAAGTCTTCTTGTCCGTGTGATCTGAAGACTTATTACACTTGAGGACTGTGCATCCTCCAGCCGGTTAGGCGTCGCGTTCTGAGCTTCCAAGAGACATTGTGGATTGCCAGTAAACGAAGTCTGTGAAGGTTTGGGAGTCTACCTTGAAGACTTACCAGAGTGATTGGGCGAGGTCTATGTGACCTTAGCTCAAGGAGAATACGGTGTGGACTGGGTGTCCTGAGCTACGTGTTCAGGACTGGGTGTCCGGGACTGTGTGTCCTAAGGTTTAAATACCTAGCCGCTCCAACCAGACGTACAGTTGTCATAGCAACTGGAACTGGTTCAACAAATCATTGTCTTCAACGAGTCACTGGTTTCATCTTCACTTCACTTTACTTACTGTTACTCCTTGTGAAGTCATTGTATGTTTGCTCTATCATTTGTCTTCACTGAGTGACTGCATGTTCTGTTTGGCTTCACAATATCTTCCTACCTGATCCTTACTACCTAGCTGCTATTAGTCTTTGTGCTTTCACTTCATTGAATACTTGACTATGGTTAGCCTAGTGTAGTCTACCTTCCGCTGCATGGTAATAGGTTTAATTTTATCGTTTGTCTTCAAAACTTCTATGTTCTGAAGACTTCCATAAAAATCTCCTATTCACCCCCCCTCTAGTCGATATAACGCACTTTCAATTGGTATCAGAGCAAGGTGCTCCCTTGTTCTGTGTGATTCGGTTTAACCACCTGGAGTTTTAGCTATGTCGACTGCAGGGATAATTAAAGTCTCTGCTGCATGCCCCGTCTTCAATGGAACTGAATATCCCTACTAGAAGAATAAGATGCGCATGCATCTTGAAGCCATTGACGTCGACCTATGGTATGTCGTCGAGAACGGCGTTCCCAAGACTGGAGAAGGTGTCACTGCTGCTGATGTCAAAAAATTCGTTCAACTGGACTCTACTGCCAAGAATATCATCTGTGGTCATCTGACCAAAGGACAGTATGGCCGTGTGAGTGCTTTGAAGACATCCAAGCTGGTCTGGGACTGGCTCTCCAAGTTCAATGAAGGCATCTCAACCCAGAGAGATCAGAGAATCAGTGTCCTTCGCAACCTCTTCAACCGCTTCAAGCGAAATGACAATGAGAATGTCCAGCACACATTTGACCGACTCACTGACATCACAAATGAGCTTCAAGCCCTCGGCGCCATTGAGATTACCAAACACGAAGTCGTCAAGACGCTGCTGAGATCACTTGATAGTTCGTTTGACATCCTGGCCCTGATGATTCAAGAACGTCCTGATTTCAAGACACTCGATCCGTATGACATACTTGAGAGGCTCAACACACATGAGTTTCAGCTTTCGGAGAAAAGAGATATCTACGGTCCAAACTATGGGCGAACTCGTGCCTTGAAGGCAAAAGCTGTCTCCTCATCTGAAGAAGAATCTGACAGCAGTTCTGATGATCCTGAAGACATTGGAAGGGAACTTGCTATGCTTGTTAAGAAGTTCCAAAAATTCACCAAGAAGAAAGGCTTCAGAAAGTCTTCCCGATCAAGTTCAAGGAATGATGAAGCTCCTGCTCATGACTACAAGAGGAAAACACGTCACAAGTGCAAGAAACTTGGCCACTTCATCTCTGAGTGTCCACAGTGGGACAATGAGAACAAAAAGAAGAAGAAGAGCAAGGAATATGACTCTGACGACAAGAAGAAGAAGAAATACTCAAAGTCTTCTTCCAAGTCTTCCTCAAAGTCTTCATCACACAAGAAGAGCTCATCTGGCAAGGCACGTGCGTTTGTTGGCAAGGAAATGGATTCAGAGGAGGAGTCTGCTTCTGAGGAGGCGGAGGTGGAGTCTGAGGAGGAATCTGACTCAGGCGTCGCAAGTCTGGCTACAGCATACGTTGCCAAGTCCATCTTCAACACTGAAGACAATGACTTCATCACCGATACCGATGCAAATGACAAGGACTACTCCGCTTCTACCTACTACTTCATGGCACGCGGTGCCAAGGTAAACACACGCACTACTCACTATCAAACATCTAGTGACGATGACTCTGAGTGTGGTTCAAAACCTAGCTACAAAACACTTGCTAAAATTGCAACTAAACAACAGAAAGCTATGGAACATATTCAAAAACTGTTAGACAGAAGCGATGATCTGCTAGGTGCTGAAATGACTCGATCGGAATCCTTAATTGAAGACATAAAAAATCTTCACGTTAAGTATCAGGAACTTGAAAGTCGTCATGAAACTCTCTCAACAACTCATGAAAAGCTTTCCTATGATTATCTTCAAAGGAAGCAGGATCTTGAGAAACTGAGAGCGGTTCATGAAGATCTTCAAACGGAAAATGAGTCACTTCGCACCAAACAGATCAGTCCCGCTCAGGAAGGATTTGAACCACCATGTCTTAAATGCATTGAGCGTGATAATGCTACTTCTGTTGCTGAATGTTCTACTGCCACTGCTGTTGCAATATCTTCAACTGTTGATGTGGTAACTAACCCCTCTGCTGAGGATACCATCGCTATTGCTGATGAGAATGCTAGGTTGAAGACATTGCTTGAAACAGGGATGTACAGAAGTCTTCAAGGGCATCAGACACTATGTGATGTCCTCAAAAAGCAGATTCTGAAACCGAAACCCTAGGAAAGAGGGTGTTGGGTTCGTAAGGAAAATGAATGCAGATGGCTCTTACTAGAAACCTGAGCAGTACCCCAAAACCATGTGGGTTGCTGCAAAGGAACCTTCAGCAGATCCATCCAATCTAACTGGCTTCACTTGTGCTAACCCCATTATCATTGATGAATCCTTTGATGCAAACTATATACTGTTTAAGAATCAGAATGGTGAAGTGTTTGCTAGGTACATTGGTACTAACTGCAGGAATGGACCGCCTATGAAGAAGATCTGGGTTCCGAAAAGGTGTCTGGAAAATCTTCCTGTGAATGTCTTCATGACACCTCACGTGAAGAAGACAAACCTCAGACCAAAGGCTTCATACGGTCCAAAGGCTTCATACAGACAGAGGACTCACCCGAGTCGCACTAACGCAAATGTTTTGCAGGGAAACCATACTCAGGCATATGAATATGAGAGCGGTTCATCAAACCGCCATGTTCATAAGACCAAGAACTATTCTGCTTATTCTTATGAGTACTATTGTCCGCCTGCAAGACTGTTTGCTAGGGCTTCAAAGCCAAAATTCTCAGATGCTGCACTTAGACTTATTGCTTCTAAGCCACCCTTGAAGATGTGGGTGGCTAAGAAAGCTTAACTCTCTTTTGCAGGGAAAGGTCTCCAACAGAAAACCAAAATCGTCTGACGCTATTGCTGGGGACCTTAAACATCTTGTAGGGCGCAAGATCAAATGCCCAAATGGTCTTACTATGTACTTCGTACCTGAATCGCTTGCTACTCTCCCTATTAGTCCTAACCTGGATCTAAGATTTCATAACCCACTGGTTCGTCAAATGTTTTTGCTTCACAATGCTCTTGGTGAAGCCTATCCCCCTAACTGCACTGTAGGGTACGACACCAGCGTCTTCAGAATGGATTATTGATAGTGGGTGTACAAATCACATGACTGGCAAAAGAAGTCTTCTTATGGACTCAACCTTACGTCCATCCGACAAGAGCCACATCACATTTGCTGACACTGGTAAAAGTAAGGTATTGGGTCTAGGTAGAGTTGCAATCTCAAGGGATCAACACATGGATAAAGTCATGCTTGTTGAATCCCTTGGCTTCAACTTAATGTCTGTCTCAATGCTTTGCGATTTGAACATGATCGTAATGTTTGGAAAATATCGTTGCCTTGTACTAATGGAATCTGACAAGTCTCTAGTGTTTGAAGGGTATCGAAAAGATGATTTGTACGTGGTAGATTTCTCAGTAGGGCCACAGCTTGCAGTATGTCTTCTAGCAAAGGCTTCAGAATGCTGGCTCTGGCATCGGAGGCTTGGACATGCTGGCATGAGGAACCTCCACACCCTTGCGAAGAAGAAGCATGTCATAGGCATCGAGGGCGTCAAGTTCAAGAAAGACCACTTATGCGGTGCCTGTGAAGCAGGGAAGATGACGAGGGCCAAACATCCCTCGAAGACAATCATGACCACTACTCGACCCTTCGAACTGCTTCACATGGATCTTTTCGGTCCCACTCATTACTCAACTCTAACTACTACTGCTTGCCTCTATGGCTTCGTTATTGTTGATGATTATTCTAGATATACTTGGGTGCACATAATCCTTTACAAGACTGAAGTGCAGGATGTCTTCAGACGCTTCGCCAATCGAGCTATGAACAATTTTGGCGCCAAGATAAAGCACATCAGAAGTGACAATGGCACTGAATTCAAGAACACTGGCCTTGATACATATCTTGATACCTTGGGCATCACACATGAATTCTCGGCCCCGTACACGCCACAGCAGAATGGCGTCGTCGAACGCAAGAACAGAACACTAATTGAGATGGCCAAAACAATGCTAGATGAATACAAGACCCCAAGAAAATTCTGGCCCAAAGCCATTGATACTGCATGCCATACAATCAATCGTGTTTATCTTCACAAGCTACTGAACAAGACATCTTATGAGCTCCTTACTGGCAAGAAGCCAAATGTCAGTTACTTCAGAGTATTTGGCGCAAGGTGCTGGATCAAGGACCCACATCACACCTCAAAATTTGCACCAAAAGCACATGAGGGTTTTATGCTTGGATATGGAAAGGATTCGCACTCCTACAGAGTCTTCAATCTCTTTCATTACAAAGTGGTTGAAACAGTGGATGTGCGGTTCGATGAGACCAACGGTTCACAAAGAGAGCAGCTGCCAAATGTGTTAGATGAAGTTCCATCCAGTGAATCAATCAAGCTAATGGGAACTGGAGAAATTATACCTTCTGAAGCTCATCCTGAAGAAGAACTTATCATTTCAGCACCTGATCAACATGAAGACAATGCTCAGCCTGAAGACATTCCTTCCAACAATGACAATGAACAGCAAGAGCAAAGTCTTCGCCCAGTACATCCTCGCGTTGCCAATGAAGTGCAGATTGAAAGAATAATTGATAGCATCAATGCACCTGGTCCACTCACTCGTTCAAGGGCAACTCAGCTAGCAAATTTCTGTGGGCACTTCGCATTCGTCTCAATAGCAGAACCCAAGAAAGTTGAAGAAGCCTTCATGGAACCTGAATGGATTCAAGCTATGCAAGAAGGGCTTCAACAGTTTGAGCTGAATAATGTATGGGAACTGGTTAAGCGTCCTGATCCACGGAAGCACAATATAATAGGCACCAAATGGATATACCGCAACAAGCAAGATGAGCATGGTCAAGTTGTCAGAAACAAAGCTCGTCTCGTTGCTCAAGGATATACTCAAGTGGAAGGCATTGACTTCAATGAAACATTTGCTCCTATGGCTAGACTTGAAGCCATAAGCATACTGCTGGCCTATGCAAATCATCATAACATACTTCTATATCAAATGGATGTGAAGAGTGCCTTTCTCAATGGCAAGATTGAAGAAGAAGTTTATGTTGCACAACCGCCTGGCTTTGAAGATCCAAAACATCCTGACATGGTATACAAGCTCAACAAGGCACTGTATGGCCTCAAACAAGCCCCTCGGGCCTGGTATGACACACTCAAATACTTCCTGAAGAGCAAAGGCTTCATACCTGGTTCCCTAGACCCCACTCTTTTCACGAAGACATATGATGGTGAACTGTTTGTGTGCCAAATATATGTGGATGACATTATCTTTGGCTGCACCAATCAGAAGTATAGTGAAGAGTTTGGATATATGATGCAAGAGCAATATCAGATGTCCATGATGGGGGAGCTGGAGTTCTTCCTCGGTCTTCAAATACGACAACAACGCAATGGCATCTTCATATCTCAAGAGAAGTATCTCAAAGATTGCCTGAAGAAGTTCGGTATGCAAGACTGCAAAGGCTTCACAACACCAATGCCAGCCAAACATCATCTGGGTCCTGACGACGATGGTAAAGAGTTCGATCAAAAGGTATACCGCTCCATGATTGGTTCTTTACTTTATCTATGTGCATCTAGGCCAGATATTATGCTTAGTGTTTGCATGTGTGCTCGATTTCAAGCGGCACCAAAGGAGTCGCATCACTTAGCTGTGAAGCGAATTCTTCGATATTTGGCTCACACCCCAACTCTAGGATTATGGTATCCAAAGGGCTCAGAGTTTGATCTGGTTGGATTCTCGGATGTTGATTATGCTAGTGACAAAGTTGATCGCAAGTCTACATCAGGCACATGTCACTTTCTGGGACGATCACTTGTATGTTGGTCTTCAAAGAAGCAGAACTGTGTATCTCTCTCCACTGCTGAATCTGAATACATTGATGCTGGATCTTGCTGCGCTCAGCTTCTGTGGATGAAGCAAACACTCAAGGACTATGGCATTCATCTGAAGCAAGTGCCACTTTACTACGACAACGAAAGCGCCATCAAGATTGCTAACAACCCAGTTCAGCACTCGAAGACAAAGCACATTGAAATTCGTCATCACTTTCTCAGAGATCATGTTGTGAAGGAAGATATTGATATCATACACGTCAACACTGAAGAGCAATTGGCAGATATCTTCACCAAGCCCTTGGATGAGAAGAGGTTTTGCAAGTTACGGTGTGAGCTAAATATCCTGGAATCCTCAAATGTCCTATGATCAGGCACACATCCTAACCCTTATGCATATTGATGACTTAGATGTGCAACACACACAGTAAAGTATATCTTCAATCAATGAAGACATACATTCTAAGTGTGAATACATTAATGTGGAATTTGACTTCGGAGCGCCACGATAATTGTGCGCCGTGTCTGGGTCTAATACTTCCTATACGGTGGGTAACGCCACCACCAAACGTTCTATTTTGAAGTATTTCACTCATGGCGTTACCTTGCAATGTCTTCCCATTTGGTTTAGCTTCGATCTCAACATATTTTCATGATTATCTTCACTATGTTGATTATATATATATACTAGTGTTCTGTCCTCTACAGCATTCACTTATAGCTATGTCTTCGTGTTGAATCTTTTGAACTAAGTGAATGTGATCGGACCCTAACCTCTCTATGCTTTCTATCTCAAACTCTATCTCTCCAAGTCATATGCATTCTATTGAAACTGTCGAGTGACTTCTCTGCGTCCTTGTCAGCAGAAGATATAGAGACAACCATTAAGTCCGTTTTCAATGCTCATTCCTCCACATGAAATCCAGAGAAGTAGGAATGACCACCCGACAATCCAGGCGTGCGTGGGACGTGGAACAAACCCCAAAATTACGCATAATGGCCACGTGTTCCTCAGATGCGAATCGCCAGGGGCACCTGTGTAATAGCACAGTGCCGCACATGTGCCTATAAATACACACTCACAGCGGTCATTATCTCTTCTTCCACCCTCGCACGAACCCTAGCGCCACCGCTAGCTCTCGACGACGCCGGCGACGAAGCGCTTCGCTGCCGCAACCTCTCCAACGCCGTCTTCACGCCGACCGCGGACATCGTCCTCTCCACCGTCGTCGTAGGTGTCCTCTGTCGCCAAGTTAGGGCACGGAAGAGTGAACTGCTCGGCCCCATTTCCCACTCCGTCTAGCAGTTCTCAGTGTGGTAAATAAAACTCCCTTTTTACAGCACCATTGATCCTATTGATCTGTCACTTTCTACCACAAGCAGTTTCTGTTCACACAAGCTAGATCTCTCTCATACTGCATCTCATAACATGCCTAGTATATTCACTTGTGCTTCACAAAGTAGTTAGATTCCTCACTTGTACTGATCTGTGGATTCGTACAAATCTGGAACCAACTTCTTATCTATGAGTGAATGTCTTCGCACGCTGAGGTCAATGTCTTCTAAACAGATTTATCTTCAAAATCTTCTGAGAATGCATATGACCTCTTCCCCTTCCCTCGCACCTTAATGCTGTCACAGGTACATATCCGTGGGAGAATCCTTTGGTTCTCATAGTCTGCATTCATTTGCAGAATTCTTACAGCATCACATAAATTCTCCCGAAGCCAGTTCCTGTTGATCCAGCAAACGAAAACCTTTGAAGCCTTTGAACGTCTTGAAGCCTTTCAAGTTAAAGTTTATGGCTTCAGAGAAAGCAGCAAGGAAGGGTGGCAGAAAGCGTCGTGGTGAGACCTCCAGAGATCTGCCAGATGAACTCTCAGAAATGTACAAGACAGATCCTGAAGAGGATTACAGTCAGCGCAAGACCCGAATCCAATGGATTCGAAGATATTGGGCAGAACAATGGTTCAAATACAGATTTGTGACCCAGGAGTATGCTGAGAAAAACGCCATCAAGAGACCGTGGGGTGACATCCTATTCAAGAATCTTCTACCCAGGTCCAGAGATGAAGCCATTGCTCAAGGCTTCTATCCATGCATGGTTCGTGGACCACAACCTGCTGATGCACGCTCGTCGTCACTGCTATGGTGTCGTGACGACAATCTGTTCAAGCGCAACTTCCAGTTTGCTCAGAACTCAGCAAAGTAGAACAAGAAGACTTTTGGGTTAGACTTCAACCCTGGTCCCTCATCTCCAAGGGCAGATGGCACACGACATGCATAACCAAATGTCATCGGTCCTTTCGCCAACCTTGAAGGCCTCATCACCTACATCTTGGTTCAAGGGACTGCAGTGAATGAGCCTGCAGCTGACACTGAGTCTGATGACGCACCTGCAGTGCCGAAGCCAAAGCAGTTGAAGAAGCCAAAAGCTTCAAAGCCAGCCCCTTCACCAAAAATCTCAAGGGCGAAGCCATTGGCAACTGCACCTCCTGAAGACAGTGTGCAGTCTGAAGACTTATCACGCGTCTCCAAGCCCCAGAAGGCCAATATGCCTCTGTCTCACACTAGCAAAGAGCTAACAGCTGCTGCCATTCTGCGCAACGACGACATTGATCTGTCAAGTGATGAAGATCTTGCAGATGACGCTCTTGAGCAACTCATCAAGAGCAAAGAAGAAGCAGAAATCTTCAATGATCTGCCTCTCTTTGATGTCACCATCATCCACAACTTCATTGACGAGTGGTTTGACACACCAAACATCAGCTTTGAAGATCTGCAGCTACCCATTGGCCTCAGTGTCGCCTTCCAAGGCGCCATTGCTTCAGAACTTGCTATTGCCCAGTGCATTGTTGAACTGAAGCAGAAGATTGACTATGAAAAGGCTAAGTTCAAGAAGCATATGGCCAAGCTCAGCGTGCAAGAAGTGAAGAACTTCAAGACAATGATGCACGAACTCAAGGAAGCCTTTGTGAAGAAGCGTGCAGAAGCTCAGGGTTTGCGTGAGCGCATGAAGACTCTGGCTGACAGATGTGTGCAAGCCTATAATGAGGCTGAGAAGCGCAAGGCGCTTGGGCGTCCTGGCATCGACCCCAGGATGGCCGCAAAGAAGAAGAAGAAGCCTGCTACGGCTGAACCTGATGCATCAAGGCAAGAAGCAGTTCCGATTGTCTTCCCAACTAGACTGACTGGCTCGAAGCCAAAAAGCCGGTCAACAGCTTCAGAGCTCAAGAAGACAAGGACTGCTGAGGCTGAAGCCAGGAATAAGAAACACTCTGAAGCCTCTCCTACTGCCCCCTCCAAGAAGAAGAGGAAGACCAAGAAAGCTCGGGCTGCTTCCACAGAGCCCTTGATAGTTGAACCCATTTCTATGGTTCATCCTGATGCAGAACGTCAACTGATAGTTCATGAGCCTGCTTCCACAGAGGCTCCTAAAGCTGAAGACATTCCAGCAGCTGATCCCATCGCTGCTGAAGACATTGGTCCTCATGACAATGTAGAAGATGATGCAGTCCTTCCTCATTTTGAAAATAGCGAACTCATCAGCATTGGTCGTCCACTGACGCCAATTGCACATGATGCTTCATGGGCGGATCGCCCACAAGAGGAAGAAGACTATGAGGCCCAGCCCACTCCAACTCCACAGGCGTCGTCTGCGCTCCGCAGGCTTCGCAAAGGTCCAAGGCCTCAAGTCTCTGCTGAAGACATTCCGGCTGCAACAGCCGCAGAAGAAGAAGTACCACAAGATCCCACTCCCCTGTTCCATCAAGAAGCAGTTCTCCAGGAGAATGTGCTTGTGACCGACCCTCCAGCTAGTCAAGTGGAGGATGAAAATCGTGAGGCTGCCACAACCACCAATGAAGCTAATGTGGAGCCCTCCCTAGCAAAAGCTTCAGAAGATAGCGAAGCCACTGATCCCGCCACTTCTGTTCCTGAGTCTGCTGCTGGTCCCCAATTCAACTATCATGTTGAGCACAGACCTCAGGTCCAGAAGCCAATTCCAAGACTGCCAAGGTTTCCAGGTCCTGCATCAGCACCTGGCTCCTTCAACATCAATGGCTTCAGGGCAGACAACACGTTCTTCAATAGCTCCAGGAACCCCTACTCAAGGGAAAGGATATCATCTGATCGGTTCTGGAGCTATCCTCAGCGAAGCTATTACTCTTGCATTCTTTACAACCAAGGTCGCATCTCCCCACACAAGCGCCTTGATGTTGAAGCTATAGCTGGTCTGCCCTGTCTAGAAGAAGCGTTGGATTGCTTCAAGCAAGTGGGTCTGCTGCAGTTTGTTACTGATGAAGAGCATTGGAATGAAGAGCTGCTGCTACAATTCTATGCCACACTTCACATCAAAGGGTACAACAGAGATCCGAAGACTTGGGTCCTGGAGTGGATGACTGGCAACGTTCATCACGAAGCCAATGCATTTGACATCATTGAGCTCACTGGCTTGCCCACTCCTGGCGATCTCTTCGAGCAAGGATGTCAGCTGCATGCTGAAGCTATTGAGAGCATCTTTCAGCGGCCAGAACCTGATATGAGTCAAATGCTCAGCATGATGAAGCCATTGCCCCAAGATGCTGCGTATCCCACAGAGTTCTTCGTTGAAGACCTTGAGTACCTGCCCAGAACCATCTATCACATCATCCGGCGAACTCTCTGGCCTATCAAAGGGCACTCTCCAAATGCCAAGCTTCAGGGTGCAATGAAGACTTTGGTCTTCTATATACTTCATGGCAAATGCTTCAATGCACAGGACTTCTTCATACGCCAACTTGCTGCATCAGGCATTGATCTGTTTGGTTTGAAGTTCTACGCCCCTTGGGTCATGCGGCTGATCAAGCTACACTCCGCCATCTCGTATCAGCCCTCAGCCCGCAACCATCGGATCTTCTTGCCTGATGTGGACATGTCTACTGAAGCCATATATTCTGAGCCTTCCAAGCAACCTCTAAGTCTTCAGAATGCAGACCATCAGAGTTTTACTCAGAACGTTGAAGGCGTTGAAGCAGTTTCTCGGGTGTATCCTTTGGCTGGCACTACACGTGCACCACACCCTGCTTCCACTGAAGCCACTGACAATGCCACTGCTCCAAGACCCAAGAAGCGCACTCGTGTTCTCAACGACCGAGAGCTTCTTGTGGCTCTACATCAGAAACAGGATAGGCATCATGACTGGGTGAAGCGTCAGATGAAAAGCCTCTTGGTGGATGTTAATCGCACTCAAAATCTTGCCACCAAGAATGCTTTCGTTGCCCATGAAACCTGTCGCCGCACATGGAAAGGGCTCACGATGATGTGTTCTGAAGCTGATCTTCAAGAGGATGGCTTCTCTGAGAGATTCAAGTTTGACTCCACACCTCCTCGAAGGGTTGTGCTGCTAGGAACTCCATCCCTTGAAGACTCTGAGTTCTCTTCCTCTGCTGCCACAGTGACTGCCAGAATTATTGAGGAAGAAGACGATGCTACTTCACCGCCACCTCCTTCAGCACCTCCAAGCTCTTCTGCACCGCCAAACAACACCAACAACCCTGCTACTTCACCTACTCCTCATGGGAACGAGTAGAGGCTCTATGTCTTCAAACCTTTTTGGTCATTACTGACAAAAGGGGGAGAAGCATATGAGATTGATAGTCTTCAAGCGGGTCCATATGGGCGGGTGCTTTATATTTTGCTTTGTGCTTACAACTCTCTTTTTGCTACATGTGGTTCTTATGAGTTGTAACACTTAAACTAGATGGTCGTCTGCTACTTATTTGCCACCTTGTTTTGCGAAGATAAATTCCGCATGTGCGACGATAAATTCCGCACTTAGCTCATTCTGCAGATGTCCATTTTCCATTATGCATGTCATTATCTTCATATACTTTCACATGCATAGTGGATTGTCATCATAAGTTGAAGTGGATCTCCACAAGTACAACCTGCCATGTGCATTTGCATTCCAAAAGCAAATTAACTTATATGCACGTCTTCAGGGGGAGCCCTTGCAACTTATGAAGACAATTCCTTATCCTTTACAATTTCACAGATTATATTCCCCGTTGAAAACTTCAACTAGTTTGTCATCAATGACCAAAAAGGGGGAGATTGTAAGTGCATCTAGTGCCACCCCTAGTTGGTTTTGGAGTATTAACGACAAACCTAGTTTAGGGACTAATGTGTTTGTGAGAATTGCAGATAACACAGGTAGAAGTCCCTCATTGATTTGGTTTTACTACCAGAGATGACCCCTAAAACTGTATGAAGACATTGAAGCCAAAGGTGGTATATGAAGATATTCACATTGAAGACTATGACAAGAGAAGACACTATATGAAGCCTATGGAGCTCGAAGACTTAGATCTTTCGTAGTTCTTTTTCTTTTGTGTTGAGTCATAGGAACCACCGTACTGTTAAGTGGGGTCCAAGAGAACCAGTCAGAATGACTGAAGTGATGCCTAAACCAAAAACCTATGTCTTTGAGTGAAGACTATGAGAGCGAATCTTGTCCAGAGTCGGACAAGTCAGCTTTGCTTGTAGCCCAAGTAAAGTTGCCGTGTGAGTTTGAAATCTGACCGTTGGAACACGTGTCAGTTCCTTAGTGACCCAGGGTCATTTCGGACAAATCAGGTCGGGTTGCCAAGTGGCTATAAATAGCCCACCCCCTACAACCATAAACGGTTGGCTGCTCAGATTGAAAGCACGACTTTTGTCGTTTGGGAGCAACCCACCTCGAAGCCTTTGAGAGAGAATTCCTTGCGAGGATAAAGCCCTAACCACCAGAGCCAGAGAGAATTGGGCATCACTTAAGTCTTCTTGTCTGTGTGATCTGAAGACTTATTACACTTGAGGACTGTGCATCCTCCAGCCCGTTAGGAGTCGCGTTCTGAGCTTCCAAGAGACATTGTGGATTGCCAGTGAACGAAGTCTGTGAAGGTTTGGGATTCTACCTTGAATACTTACCAGAGTGATTGGGCGAGGTCTATGTGACCTTAGCTCAAGGAGAATACGGTGAGGACTGGGTGTCCTGAGCTGCGTGTTCAGGACTGGGTGTCCGGGACTGTGTGTCCTAAGGTTTAAATACCTAGCCGCTCCAACCAGACGTACAGTTGTCACAGCAACTGGAACTGGTTCAACAAATCATTGTCTTCAACGAGTCACTGGTTTCATCTTCACTTCACTTTACTTACTGTTACTCCTTGTGAAGTCATTTTATGTTTGCTCTATCATTTGTCTTCACTGAGTGACTGCGTGTTCTGTTTGGCTTCACAATATCTTCCTACCTGATCCTTACTACTAGCTGCTATTAGTATTTGTGCTTTCACTTCATTGAATACTTGACTATGGTTAGCCTAGTGTAGTCTACCTTCCGATGCATGGTAATAGGTTTAATTTTATCGTTTGTCTTCAAAACTTCTATGTTCTGAAGACTTTCATAAAAATCACCTATTCACCCCCCCTCTAGTCGATATAACGCACTTTCAGTCACACAATCATTGATGATGGATTTTGTATGCGTGTTGTCGGTTAGTGTTGAATAACACACACCTAACCAGAGAGGATTCGAAGGTGGGAGAAGGGGAAGGCTCTGGAATTCTGGTCGGGACAACCTCATCCATTCATCCCAGGTACAGATATTTATAGAGCTCCATTTTTACACATAAGACCTCTAGCTTTCCTATTATACAAAAGGAGTACCGACACTCCCCCTCAAGATGGGGCGAAGATGTCAATAAGCCCCATCTTGTTACAAATCCTCATAAATGATACAACACCTATCCCTTTTGTTAATACATCTGCAAGCTGATCTACTAATCTAACATAAGAAATTTGGAATAACCTTTCATCTAATTTCTCCCGGATAAAGTGCCTATCTATCTCAATATGTTTAGTTCTATCATGACAAACAGGGTTGTTCACTATGTTAATTGTGGCCTGATTATCACAATACACCGGAATAGGTGCACCGCTGCACAATTGCAACTCAGTTAGCAATATTTTTAGCCACATTAGTTCACACAACCCTGAAGCCATTGACCTAAACTCCGCTTCCGCTGTCGAGCGAGCTACCACACTCTGCTTCTTACTTCTCGAACTAACCAAATTTCCTCCGACAAAAATGCAGTAGCCTGAAGTTGAACGTCTATCATCTAAGCATCCAGCCCAGTCCGCATCGGTGTACCCCTCGATTCTCAGATGTCCATGATTAGTGAATAGGATTCCCTTCCCAGGACAACTCAATAAGTATCTTAGAATTCTATTCATAGCATCTAAGTGGCTAGTTCTAGGGTCATGCATGTATCTGCTTACAATACTAACAACATATGCTATATCTGGTCTCGTATGTGACAGATAGATTAACTGCCCAACTAGCCTTTGGTATTGGTACCTATCAACGAGATCACCACCATCTGCAGAGATCCGATGATTCTGTTCTATTGGTGTGACTGCAGGTTTGCATCCTAACATCCCCGTCTCCTCAAGTAAATCAAGCACATATTTCTCTGTGAGAGATATATACCTTTTGGGCCATATGCAACTTCGATTCCCAAGAAGTAGTGGAGATATCCCATATCCTTGACTTCAAACGACTTTGCTAACATCTTCTTCAACTGAGATATCTCCACCTCATTGTTACCTGTAATCACAATGTCATCTACATAAACAAGAAGTATAGTAACCTGATCACACTGACATTTAAATAATAGGGTATGATCTGTATTGCTTTGCCGATGACCCATGGAACAGATTTCCTTTCAAAACCTTCCGAACCATGCCCTAGGAGACTGTTTTAGTCCATAGAGAGATTTTGTGAACCGACACACTTTACCCTGTATTTCCCGTCTTCTAAACCCAGGAGGAATTTCCATATAAACCTCCTCTTGCAGATCTCCATGGAGAAAAGCATTTTTAACATCCATCTGGAACAATTTCCACTTCTGATTTGCAGCTATCGAGATTAAAGTCCTAACAGTACTCAATTTCTCCACTGGAGCAAACGTTTCATCATAGTCCACTCCATAAGTTTGACTATACCCTTTTGCAACTAGCCTAGCCTTATATCTTTCCACCTTACCATCTGGAGTTTGTTTAACTCTAAATACCCATTTACAACCCAGAACTTTCTTATCTGCAGGGATAGAAATAAGTACCCATGTTTGGTTCTTATCAAGTGCTGCCATTTCCTCTAACATTGCTGCCCTCCCACTGGTGCGCGTCGGTCCTAAACAAACGGTTTAAAACCCCTTTCCACAACGGCATCTGGAACCGTCTCCAAGTGAGTGCGGGCAATAGCGGGGGTCCTTCCTACAAGACCCAGAAACCGTCGGGGATATGCCCTCTTGGCACACACGTTCGGCAAAATGAGGTCGTGTGCGACCGGCGAGCGCTCAAATACGGAAATACGTATAGTACATATAAAAAATACAATTATACGGCGAAATTGTTTCCGGTCGCAAGTACATCCCACACAGTCAGTCCCCGCTAAACGTTTCCATTCGTATGCACATCCCACACAATCGCTCCAAGGAAAACGTTTCTGTTCACAGGTACATCACACACAATTTTTCCCGTTAAATCATTTGCGTTATTGAATGTAGCACACACGGTCCATAGAAGAAACTGTGTGGCAAAGGCTGTCCCTGACACACCGTTTTTATGTGGTAAACGTTTGCGCAAGGTGGCCTAATGCAAACAGTTTTCAAGAGAAAGTCGTGTGTGATTGTTCATTGATCCAACACGGATTATTCCTAGAAACTATGTGCGTTGCCTGAGGTCATCGCCCACGGTATTTTTTCAACAACCCATTTGCAATATCAAAACCCAATTAGCAGGCTAATTCGCCATTAGCAGGCTAATTGCCCTATTATTAATAATCCATTTATTAATATAATTGACATTCATATTAAGCACACAATATATTTCATTTCCATATTAAGGAAGCAGAATTTCATAATTGAAATACATCAGAGTACAACATGATATAGCTTCAGCACTCAGCTACCCCATTACACAACTACACCAGCAGCAAGTTCCACATGCAACATGTAGAACCTTTTGAAATTAGCATCATAAACGGCATATAGACAAATGCATCTCATCTGAAAAACTGCTGAAGCGGAAGGCGAATATTGAGCCTTCATTCATGTTGATGGTCTTTGCAACTTTAGGCCAGTGCCTGTGGATGATTGACCGTCCGTCCTTCGACCTCTTCAGGAACACACTACAAGAAATATGTCAACTTATGACCTTCTGTCGGTGACACTCGAAGAATTGGTCATAAATTTATGACCATTTCAGACCAATTGGTCAAAAGCTGTTCGGGGGGCTCCAAACCCTAAACCATTGCGACCATTTTGGTCAGAAAGGTCGTAATTTCCTCACACGAAAAGGTCATAAAGCAAACAGCGCTAGTCCGCTGCCTTATTTCTAGTTGTTAACGACCAATATAGATGGTCATAGCCTTGTAAATTGTGGTGGGTTGCTATGACTAGGCGCCACCTCATCAGTTTTGCCTATGTGGCATGTCCATGTGGCAGTTCTTGCCCTAGGTTGTGAAGCAACCTATATTTCTGTCATTCCCAAAATTCCCAAAAAAATCTCATAAATTCTTTGGGTCATATCTTCGTCAAATATATAAAAACCTTCCTTGCCTAGTTCAAAAATAATTCAAAAATATTCATTTTCCTATTCTGTTCAGAGTAACAGTTTGTGAAGGAAGTACCACTTTGGCATGTCCAAATAGTATCCATTTTCTACAGTGCTTTCCTATGCCCAAATAACCATCCTCCACCAAATGCCAGCTCAATCCATTCATTATTTTGAGCTGAGCTTCAACATTCATATTTATGTCCAGTGTGGTGGTTTGCAAAGCAAGTACCACCTAGGCTCCTCCTTTTGAGCTGAAAATTTGTGAAGACGGTCTTCTTAGTAACTGATCATCCTCAGCCAAAACTCACGCCCATTATCCATGTACATTTCCCGTACCGCTAATCAAACACTTGGCTGCTTATTCATGTTTGAGCATCGATCGGTCTCCTCGTGAGAATCTTATGTTGTGATTTTCTTCCTAGCACCTACCTGGGGAGTGTCCAACCCACTAGACATGCCTAGGCCGCCCAGAACACATGGCAACGCCACAGTCACGCGGTGACCACGTGGCGGGCATGCGAGCTTACGCGCTCTAGAGTTGGGGCCCTCGGCCACCGTCCAAACCTCGATGTCTCTCCATCAAACCATGTATTTCTGATTAAATAGATACTTATTTACCTAGAAATGATTTTTGAAAAAAATAAAGAGCAAACTATGACGCAACTGCAGTTCAAATTTGACCCGCTTCCACCTGAATCGACGGGAATTTGTCTTTTTCACCAGAGGTGGATCAAAAATTTTGACACCCAACCATTTTGTCAATTGTGCATTAAATATGGCCTAGTATTTTAGAAAATTTATTTGGTCCAATTTCGCAACAAATATATGGTAGGTCCTTCACAAAAAAAACTCATTTCAGGCACTCGGAAAATGGAAAATGGTTTTTTCGTCCAAAGAAAATGAAAACTTCCTTAGGCAACATTGTTTGCCATTCCAATATGCACCCTTGTGCACAATATGAGATCATTTGAACAAACTATGCCATGAATGTGGCCATAAGATTGATCGTTTGACTTGAAAGCCATGAATCTTCACACTTGATAGCTCATTTCTGAGAACACTTTTTTAAAATAATTGCCGTATTACAAGTTTGTTATTTTTCCTAGGAACTTGGCCACATATAATGACACAATGCAAAGGTTTTCCAATTTTTTGATTTTTTTTTAATTTCTTATGCCCGTTTCAAAATGCGGTCAAAACGGCGGGCTTGACCGCTCCTAGCTAGTGGTTGAATCTTGGAATTTTTTTGGTGTTTCTATGATTAAATAGATACTTATGTACCTAGAAATGATTTTTGGAAAAAATAAAGAGCAAACTATGAGGCAGCTACAGTTCAAATTTGACCCGTTTCCAACTAAATCGACGGCAATTTGTCTTTTTTCACCAGAGGTAGATCAAAACTTTTTTCACCCAACCATTTTGTCAATTGTGCATTATATATGGCCTAGTATTTTATAAAAATGATTTGGTCCAATTTTGCAACAATTATTTGGTAGTTCCTTCACAAAAAACCCTCCTTTCAGGCACTCGGAAAATGAAAAATGAATTTTCCGTGCAAAGAAAATGAAAACTTTCTTAGGCAACATTGTTTGGAATTCCAAGATGCACCCTCATGCACAATATGAGATCATTTGAACAAACTATGCCATGAATGTGGCCATAAGATTGATTATTTGGCTTGAAAGCCATGAATCTTCACGCATGATAGCTCATTTCTGAGAACACTTTTTTAAAATAATTACCATATTACAAGTTTATTATTTTTCCTGAAAACTTGGTCACATATAATGACACAATGCGAAGGTTTTCCAATTTTTTGATTTTTTTTTGAATTTTTTATGCCCGTTTCAAAATGCGGTCAGAACGGCGGGCTTGACCGTTCCTAGCTAGTGGTTGAATCTTGGAATTTTTTTGGTGTTTCTATGATTAAATAGATACTTATGTACCTAGAAATGATTTTTGGAAAAAATAAAGAGCAAACTATGAGGCAGCTACAGTTCAAATTTGACCCGTTTCCAGCTGAATCGACGGCAATTTGTCTTTTTCACCAGAGGTAGATCAAAACTTTTTTCACCCAACCATTTTGTCAATTGTGCATTATATATGGCCTAGTATTTTATAAAAATGATTTGGTCCAATTTTGCAACAATTATTTGGTAGTTCCTTCACAAAAAACCCTCTTTTTGGGCACTCGGAAAATGAAAAATGAATTTTCCGTGCAAAGAAAATGAAAACTTCCTTAGGCAACATTGTTTGGAATTCCAAAATGCACCCTTGTGCACAATATGAGATCATTTGAACAAATATTTGATAGGACTTTCAAAAAAACTCATTTTGAGCACTGAAAAATGAATGAATTTTTTTTATCTTGAATCGATCACGACCAATTTATATGGTCATAAGGTCATCAAATGGTTTGCTGCGTTCTGATTGGACCATGGGCATATCACGCGGATCACGCATCAACCACTGTCGGATGCTTCCGGATCCAACGGCCCAAACCCACCCGAGCCGAAACCCTAGGTCTATCCTCATGAACATTTTCCACCCACTCCCCGCCTCCATTCTTTCTCTCGTTCCTCCCTCCCCCGCCTCCATTCTTTCGCTGCAGATCCACCACCCACCCCAATCCCTCTCCCCGATCCAGATCGACGACGACGGCCCCCCGTCGCCGCCCCCTCCTTCCCCATCCCGTCGCCGCCTCCTCCCCCCTCCCGCTACTCCGTCTGAGGTGAATAACGGTCGTCTCCTGCTGGACGGGTACGCCGTGGTGGCCGCTGACGGGCCCGGGGAGTACCCGGTCATCGCGGAGGCCAGGGCCGGCGACGACGCGCTCGGCGTGGTCGTCGCCCCCGGCACCGTCGCCTATGTCATGACCGGAGGTGCGGCGGCGGCTAACTACTACTACTACTACGCCCTATCTATCTCTCTCCGGTGCTGCGTGCGTTCTTGGTCGAGCTGACGATGCGGCTGTGGTTACTGTGTTGGCTATTGGGCAGGGCCGATTCTCGACAGCGCAGATGCCGTCGTGCAGGTGGAGGACACGGAGCAGGTTGCCGCCACGCCGGGTGGGTCGAAGAGGGTCAGGATCTCGGTGCGGGTACCGAGGGGCACGATATACGCAGCGTGGTATGCGAATTTTTCGATACTTTTGCCAGTGCTTGCTAGTTTTATATGATCTCTGTTTATGGGGATTAACCACGGGTTGTGATACTATGAATCTCTGTTTATGGGGATTAACCATGGGTTGTGATACTATGAATTTGATGGGTTGCTATAGCCCATGCTCTGCAGCCGAGTCAGCTGCGCCTAAATTCAGTTTACATGTTTGACATGATTACTGTTTCATCTCCATTGTAATGAGCTCTCCTTTGTTTTGGAGGGTAATGATGGGGTTCTGATTTGTAATACTATGCATTTGATAGATAGCTATGGTCCACGCTCCGCTGCCATGCCAACTGCATCCAAATTCAGCTTGCTGTTTCATCTCTTGTCTTGTAGTCTGGAAGCACGATTATTGTTTATAATCTTGTAATGAGATTATTTGTGTACAAATGAATATCAGTTGCTACCAGTGTTCGAACAGAACACTCGATGCAATAAAAGATCTGTCAAATGTTGTATGCACAACTATGCATTGTCTAGTAACACAGGTTCATGCTTTCTCTATAAAGATCGGCCACAATCATCTGTGGTGAATTTTTAGATAAGTATGTCAATACATAACTAGTAATGTAAATGGTGTGACGCAGTTCTAAATATAAATGCAAATAGCTTGTGAATGTCAATCTCATGTATTAGGGTCCTGTTCTTGTAAACCTTATGTAAAGCTAAAATTCTTGTTGTGTGCAGGGCGGCTAGTGATGCAGCAAACCAAGCAGTAGCAGGCACACCAAGCAGCAGCAGGGGGAGGGTGTTAGTTTAGCTTGGCCGCTGTTAGTTTAGCTCCTTGGTAGTCCCTCGCTCTCTTGCAAGCGTGTAGAAATATAAATGGTAGCTGTAGTCCCATGAAATAGAAATGGTAGCTGTAGTCCCATGTAGCTGTAGTTCCTGTACTCGGTCTGCCCTTTGTTGCTTCATTTCTATGTTAATCCAGTCTCTGTTGAATGTATCTACTGTCTACTGTTGTGGCTGTTGAAAGAATCCTTTGTG
The DNA here is from genome assembly GCF_018294505.1 of Triticum aestivum. NCBI lineage: Eukaryota > Viridiplantae > Streptophyta > Magnoliopsida > Poales > Poaceae > Triticum > Triticum aestivum. The sequence goes on along the minus strand of NC_057812.1, from coordinate 7,320,806 downwards.
TTGAAAGAAATGAAATGGTTTGGATACATACGTACATGCTGAGATGTAAGCTGGAATAGCCATATGCCCTTGTGATGTCAAGCTTATAAATGCATGTTGTGGAGGCCCAAAATAGACTGGATTGTAAAAGGGCCGAGGCCCAAAAAAGAAATGAATTATAGAAGGCTACGTCCTAAAAAATAAAATGGGCCAGGCCCATGAAACCAACAAAAAATTGATGAAAAAAAACACAAATAGGCTGAATTAATGGGCTCGGCCCATGTAAAACACCGAATCGGACCGGGCTGAATCTTGTCAGTGACCTTTTCAATTCGTCGCAATTTTGCCACGTCAGATTGCCACGTCGGATCCGACATGGCCTGGGGAGAGAGCTAGCGACCAAAACAGAAGGTCATAGGATCAACGACCTTTTGTTAAAGGTCGCTATAGTCAGTTTACGACCGCCAGCTTTTGACCTTCTGTTTTTGGTCACAAAAAGGTCGTAAATGGAAATTTGTGACCTTTCAGTGACCAATAGTGGTTGTCACAAGTTGACATATTTCTTGTAGTGACACTTCAATATTGAACCGTGGGTGTTGTATGAAAACCTTCCTCGCCTCCTGCCATAGAGGTGGTTTGAGAGGTAATCATCAGTGAACTGCTTTGGAAAGGCCTGAAAACAAGGATGTGCATAAATATCTTCTCTATATTGGAAATGGGGCAAAGGAATAAAAAAGGCAAGGTATAATAGTTAGTACCATCTTGTAGTGAACTGATGTCTTCTTCATTGTGCAGACAAAGATCTTGTTATTTTTTGTCGCTAATTTCTTTATCCTAACAATATTTCTGAGTTTCTTGATTTGATTGATATTCATGGACAACTCATTTCCCCATATGCAAAAAGGGTCGAACAGTGGGTCAAAACCTCTGACAGCAGGACCTACATGTGCAAGACCAAATTGTTAAAAACCAAAATATTAGAATGGTTCCTGCAATTGCACAATAATGTGCTATTAGACAACGGACCATGCACGTGCTAACCTCGATTGTAAACCTTAGTGCTTCCCATTGTTTCCCTGCAACACATATAAGGTAGTTAGTCATCAGGTTAAGTAAGGGTTCGAATGCTATCAGTAAAATATGTTGATGAAAAATAAGCACATTGCAGATTTATCAGATTAGTTGAAGCCACACGGAAAACCCATTTACCCAAACCAAGCATGATTAAGAACTAGGAAATATAGAACTTGTATATGTTTCTCATGTATTAAGTGCAGCCAAATTCGATTTATTCCTCACATGCACAACAATACAAAATTCTACCCACAACAATTGGACATCGCATTGCAGAATTGAACCAAGCTGTTAACTAAGCACCACATCAAATGAACCAAACATTAACTGAGCACCACATTGCACAATATAACATACTCCTGATCAGAGAGTTAACCAAATAGTTAACTACAGCCAATTGTAGCAATTGTATTTGTTTCTCATGTATTTACTACAGCCAAATTCAATGTATTCCTCACATGGTATACAATAACAGAATGCACCCACAATTTTGTAAAGATAAATTCGATTTATTTCTCACATTAAAGACAATACAAAATTGCAGCCTGAAGAATTGAAAATCACATTTGCAGAATTGAACCAAACAGTTAACTGAAGACAACATCTAATTAACAAACAGTTAATAAGTGAGCACCACACTGCACGACATATAGAATATATACACTAGAGCAACAGGTTGCATGGTGAAATTAGATAGCACAATTCACTAGATTTTGTGAAGGAAAGGCAGGAGCAGCATACGCAACGGGTAAACCGAGCATGCTTAACTGGCGTAGTTAGAAATTGGCAAGGTGCTCCTCCAAGATCTGGGGGTCGGCATGAATGGCAGCCATCGCGACCTCATCCGCGCGTGCGGCCACGATTTGCTTCTCCGCTGCCAAATGCTCCTTGAGGTCCTGGCTATACTGCGTGCACCATGGCTTAGGCTGGTGCTTATTTGGTGGAGGGGTCGGTGATTTGGGTGGAAGGTGTCGCACTCGCGCCGGCGGTCGGGGCATGTGGGATGTGGAAGGAGGAGGAGGATGGGGGTCGGGTGTGGATTACCTGCCTGGATAGAGGAGGCCGAGCAGCATGAAGGAGGGTCGCCGGTGAGGAGGCGGCGGCGCTGCAAGCAAGGAGTGAAGGTTTCAACTTGGAAAGGAAGGCGGAAAGAGGGGAAATGTGGCTTTTGGTAAGGAGGGAGGTGGGGAGGTAGATATTTCCGCGGAAGCCGAAAATTTGGAATTGCTTCAGCCAAAAAACTGGCGCGCAAAGTGTCATCAGACACGGTCCCTTATTCAGAACTGTGTACGATATGTGGACATCACAAACGATTCAGATAGCTTAAACTGTGTGTGATGAGTTTGAACGTCAAAAGTTTTGGTTCGAATTTCCATGGTTATAGTGGTCATTCACGTCATTGCATAATTTGGGTACACAAAGGAGACTACACCACACCCACACTTCTTAATCGAGCAAGTTCAGCAATTAAACAAAGCTAGCTGACCTAAACATTACTCTAACAAATTAAAGACCGACACTCTTAATTAAACAAAACATAGAGTACTACTACGGCTGGTGCTCGTCGATCTCCGCCGCCGCCTCCATGTACAGCTCGCGCCCGAGGGTCTCCTGGGGAAGGGGCTCCATGGCATCCATCGCACCATACTCGGAAAGCATCTCGCCATCCGCGTTCGCCAGCTCTTTGGAAAAGGCCGCCACGAGCTGGGCATGGGTGGACGCGATCTGGGCTTGTACGGGCTCCGTCATCGCAAGGTATGCGGCGGAGGAACGGACAGCTGCTCGAACGCTCTCGGCGATTGCCAGCTCTTCGGCCGTGGGTTGCCGACCATTGTCGGAGAAGCTTCGTTTGATTTGTGCAGTGACCACCAGGAGCTGGGCGTGGGCGGCCTCGACATGGTCGTGGGCGGCCTCCATCAGGCTAAGGCCGCCTCCGCGGAACGGATAGCTGCTGTGCCGCTCTCGCCAGTTGCTATCCCCGAGGCAGATGTTGCTGCCGCCACCTGAGAAGCAACAACGGCCGTTTGGGCTGCCTTTGCCGCCCGGTCGTAAATTGCGGCCGCGGTCATGCACCTTGTTAGCACGCGCATGGCGGCTGCGGCCGCGCTCTCGCCGGAGTGGGCCACCGAAGTTTCCCTCACGACGCGGGTCCACGTGCCCATCTTTCACCGGCGATGATTGAACAGTGAAATGATATTTGGGGAGCGAGCTAGTGTGTTTGAGACGCGGCTGTGGACTGTAGCCGACGCACCTTCTCGCGTAAGCCATAGGCGTGATAACCCACGAGTGTAGGAGATCGCAACAACTTTCGAGGGTAGAGTATTCAACCCAAATTTATTGATTCGACACAAGGGGAGCCAAAGAATATTCTCAAGTATTAGCAACTGAGTTGTCAATTCAGCCACAGCTGGATAACTTAATATCTGCAGCAAGGTATTTAGTAGCAAAGTAATATGGTAGTGATGGTAACGGTAACAAAAGGTAACGGTAACAAAAGTAATATTTTTGGTATTTTGTAGTGATTCTAACAGTAGCAACGGAAAAGTAAATAAGCGAGAACCAATATAGGAAAAGCTCGTAGGCATTGGATCGGTGATGGATAATTATGCCGGATGCGGTTCATCATTAACAGTCATAACATAGGGTGACACAGAACTAGCTCCAATTCATCAATGTAATGTAGGCATGTATTCCGAACATAGTCATACGTGCTTATGGAAAAGAACTTGCATGACATCTTTTGTCCTACCCTCCCGTGGCAGCGGGGTCCTAATGGAAACTAAGGGATATTAAGGCCTCCTTTTAATAGAGAACCAGAACAAAGCATTAGCACATAGTGAATACATGAACTCCTCAAACTATGGTCATCACCGGGAGTGGTCCCGATTATTGTCACTTCGGGGTTGCCGGATTATAACACATAGTAGGTGACTTGCAAGATAGGATCAAGAACACACATATATTCATCAAAACATAATAGGTTTAGATCTCAAATCATGGCATTCGGGCCCTAGTGACAAGCATTAAGCATAGCAAAGTCATAGCAACATCAATCTCAGAACATAGTGGACACTAGGTATCAAACCCTAACAAAACTAACTCGATTACATGATAGATCTCATCCAACCCATCAGCGTCCAGCAAGCCTATGATGGAATTACTCACGCACGGCGGTGAGTATCATGAAATTGGTGATGGAGGATGGTTGATGATGACGACGGCGATGAATCCCCCTCTTCGGAGCCCCGAACGGACTCCAGATCAGCCCTCCCAAGAGGTTTTAGGGCTTGGCGGCAGCTCCGTATCGTAAAATGCGATGATTTCTTCTCCTTGATTTTTTTCTCCCCGAAAGCAAATATATAGAGTTGGAGTTGGCGGCGGAGGAGCTCCAGGGGGCCCACGAGGTAGGGGGCGCGCCCCCCACCCTCGTGGACAGGGTGTGGGCCCCCTGGTCTTCATCTTTGTCAAGGATTTTTTATTATTTCCGAAAAGTTGTCCCGTGGAGTTTAAGGTCATTCCGAGAACTTTTGTTTCTGCACATCAATAACACCATGGCAATTCTGCTGAAAACAGCGTCAGTCCGGGTTAGTTTCATTCAAATCATGCAAGTTAGAGTCCAAAACAAGGGCAAAAGTGTTTGGAAAAGTAGATACGACGGAGACGTATCAACTCCCCCAAGCTTAAACCTTTGCTTGTCCTCAAGCAATTCAGTTGATAAACTGAAAGTGATAAAGAAAAACTTTTATAAACTTGGTTTGCTCTTGTTGTTGTAAATATGTAAAGCCAGCATTCAAGTTTTCAGCAAAGATTATGACTAACCACATTTGCAATAACTCCTAGGTCTCATGTTTACTTATATCAATAGCATAATCAACTAGCGAGTGATAATAATAAATCTCGGATGACAACACTTTCTCAAAACAATCATAACATGATATAACAAGATGGTATCTCGCTAGCCCTTTCTGAGACCACAAAACATAAATGCAGAGCACCTTTAAAGATCAAGGACTGACTAGACATTGTAATTCATGGTAAAAGAGATCCAATCATAGTCATACCCAATATAAATTAATAGTAATGAATGCAAGTGACAGATGTGCTCTCCAGCTAGTGCTTTTAATAAGAGGGTGATGACTCACATAAAAGTAAATAGATAGGCCCTTCACAGAGGGAATCAGGGATTTGTAGAGGTGCCAGAGCTCGGTTTTGAAATAGAGATAAATAATATTTTGAGCGGCATACTTTCATTGTCAACATAACAACTAAGAGATGGCGATATCTTCCATGCTACACACATTATAGGCGGTTCCCAAACAGAATGGTAAAGTTTATACTCCCCCTCCACCAACAAGCATCAATCCATGACTTGCTCGAAACAACGAGTGTCTCCAAGTAGCAATAGTCCCAGGGGGAGTTTTGTTTGCAATTAATTTTGATTTAGTTTGCATAAAACATGGGACTGGGCATCCCGGAGACCAGCCATTTTCTCGTGAATGAGGAGCGGAGTCCACTCCTCTTGAGAATAACCCGCCTAACATGGAAGATAAGGGAAGCCCTAGTTGATACATGAGCTATTCGAGCATACAAAACAGAATGTTTATTTGAAGGTTTAGAGTTTGGCACATACAAATTTACTTGGAACGGCAGGTAGATACCGCATATAGGAAGGTATAGTGGACTCATCTGGAATAACTTTGGGGTTTAAGGGATTGGATGCACAAGCAGTATTCCCGCTTAGTACAAGTGAAGGCTAGCAAAAGACTGGGAAGCGACCAACTAGAGAGCGACAACAGTCATGAACATGCATTAAAATTAATAAACATTGGATGCAAGCCTGAGTAGGATATAATCCACCATGAACATAAATATCGTGACGGCTATGTTGATTTGTTTCAACTACATGTGTGAACATGTGCCAAGTCGAGTCACTTAAATCATTCAAAGGAGGATACCACCCCATCATACCACATCACAACCATTTTAATAGCATGTTGGCACGCAAGGTAAACCATTATAACTCATAGCTAATCAAGCATGGCACAAGCAACTATGATCTCTAATTGTCATTGCAAACATGTTTATTCATAATAGGCTGAATCAGGAACGATGAACTCATCATATTTACAAAAACAAGAGAGGTCGAGTTCATACCAGCTTTTCTCATCTCAGTCAGTCCATCATATATCATCATAATTGCCTTTCACTTGCGCGACCGAACAATGTGAATAGTAATAAGAGTGCATGTGCATTGGACTAAGCTGGAATCTGCGAGCATTCAATAAGCAGGAGAAGACAAGGCAATATGGGCTCTTGGTTAAATCAACAATAATGCATATAAGAGCCACTTCAACAATTTAATCATGGTCTTCTCCTATCAACCCCCAAAGAAAAGAAAAGAAATAAAAACTATTTATACGGGAAAGCTCCCAACAAGCAAAAGAAGAACGGGAAATATTTTTTTGGGCTTTCTTTTTAATTATTACTACTACAACAAGAAAAGTAATCTACTACTAATTTTTTTTTCTTAAAGTTTAACAAACACACAAGAAGAAAGCAAGAAAAAGAAAATAAACTAGCATGGATATTACAGTGAAAGAGTATGAGCACCGACATCTAACAATGAGTGTGTGAACATAAATGTAATGTCGGTGGGAAATACGTACTCCCCCAAGCTTAGGCTCTTGGCCTAAGTTGGTTTATTGCCAGGGATGGCCTGGCGGATATCCATAGTTGTAGTTGGGGTCGTACTGTGATGCAGCGGCTATCGCCTCCTGAGCTGCAGCGTGGCGTCGGGCTGCGTCCGCTCTCCTCTTGTACTCATCTGCCTCCTCTCTGGTAATAACATATCTTCCTTTTGCCTGATAATCAAAGAAGGCAGGAGCAGGGAGAGTAATATGGACAACACGCCGTTTGTCAAAGATTAGTCGATACTGGAGAGGTGATTCATTCCTCTCAATAAACTGATGGTGGACCATAGAATTATAATCTAAATAAGTAGGAGGCAACTCCATATCATCCTCATGAATGTCCACATCGAGATAATCAGCTAAACAGGTTGCATAAATTCCTCCAAAGAAATCTCCATTAAATCTATTATGATACAACCTACGTGCAACAATGGCTCCCAAATTATAAGATTGGTCACCCAACACGGCACTTCTAAGAACACTGAGATCAGGGACACACATGTGGCATGCTTCATCTTTACCATTTATGCATCTACCTATGAAGAGAGCAAAATAATGTATAGCAGGAAAATGAATGCTCCCTATAGTAGCTTGTGCTATATCTCTAGATTCCCCTACGGTTATACCAGCAAGAAAGTCTCTAAATTCAGATTTACGAGGATCACTAATACTACCCCATTGTGGGAGTTTGCAAGCAGATGTAAAATCCTCTAAGTCCATGGTATAAGATTTCTCATAAAGATCAAACAGGACAGTTGGAGAATTACGTGAAGATGAAAATTCAAACCTCCTCACAAATGAGCTAGTGAGATGATAGTACTGGGGGCATTTGTCTGCCTCAAAGCTCACGAGATCGGCGTTACGCAAATATGCATTAAATTCTTCCTTGATTCCCGCTCGATCGATAAAATTTTCAGAAGGCCATTCACAAGGACGCACTGGAGCATCCCTGGGTGGCTCCTCATCAGCATCACGCATTGCAAGCCTGGGTCCTTGCTTCCTTGAAGAACCCCCTTGGAACATTTTCCTAAACATATTTCTTCCTTTGAAAAATTTCTGAGATTTTTAGTAACTTCAAACAAAAGTGAACCAAACTCAACAAAATTGATAGCAACTACTCCTACAAGTGCCTAGAGCCTATATCAAGCATTAGAACTACTTGGAACCATATAAATTTGGCATGCAAGCTCAAGAACATGGTCACCTAGGCAGCACAAATTTGCAATGAATAAAGCACTAGAACAAAAACTAATTGGACCAATGGAGGAGTCACATACCAAGGAACAATCTCCCCAAGCAGTTTTGTGAGAGGTGCTTTGAGCAAGGAGATCGAAAATCATAGCAAAGTGAGCTAGAACTCGTGCTTGAACTAGATATTCGTGTTTGTGGGAGGAAGAAGAACTGTATGGGTGCATGAATAAGTGGAGGAGGGCCACCGTGGGCCCACGAGGCAGGGGGCGCGCCCTGGGGGTAGGGCGCGCCCTCCACCCTCGTGCCCAGGTGGTTGACCCCCTGCTGTGTTCTCAGTTCCATAATTCCTCAAATATTCTAGAAAAATCATATTCCATTTTCAGGGCATTTGGAGAACTTTTATATTCGGGGTATTTTTATATTCCACGGATAAATCAGAAAACAGACAGAAAAATACTATTTTTACTTTATTTCAACTAAGTAACAGAAAGTATAAAGAGGGTACAGAAGGTTGTGCCTTCTAGATTCATCCATCTCATGCTCATCAAAAGGAATCCACTAACAAGGTTGATTAGGTCTTGTTAACAAACCCATTCCGATTAACATGGAACCGGAGAAATTTCGAATAACACTATGTTACCTCAACGGGGATATGCACATCCCCAATAATAAGAATATCATATTTCTTCTTAACAGTAGAAAGAGGAAATTCAAAACCTCCAAATATAATCGATGGAATTTTTCCAATAGAGTTGATACTATGAACTTGAGGTTGTTTCCTCGGAAAGTGTACCGTATGCTCATTACCATTAACATGAAAAGTGACATTGCCTTTGTTGCAATCAATAACAGCCCCTGCAGTATTCAGAAAAGGTCTTCCAAGAATAATAGACATACTATCGTCCTCAAGAATATCAAGAATAACAAAGTCTGTTAAAATAGTAACATTTGCAACCACAACAGGCACATCCTCACAAATACCGACAGGTATAGCAGTTGATTTATCAGCCATTTGCAAAGATATTTCAGTAGGTGTCAACTTATTCAAATCAAGTCTACGATATAAAGATAGAGGCATAACACTAACACCGGCTCCAAGATCACATAAAGCAGTTTTAACATAGTTTCTTTCAATGGAGCATGGTATATTAGGTACTCCTGGATCTCCAAGTTTATTTGGTATTCCACCCTTAAAAGTATAATTAGCAAGCATGGTGGAAATCTCAGCTTCCGGTATCTTTCTTTTATTTTTAACAATATCTTTCATATATTTAGCATAAGGATTCATTTTTAGCATATCAGTCAATCGCATACGCAAAAAGATATGTCTAATCATTTCAGCAAAGCGCTCAAAATCCTCATCATCCTTTTTCTTGGATGGTTTGGGGGGAAAAGGCATGGGTTTCTGAACCCATGGTTCTCTTTCTTTACCATGTTTCCTAGCAACAAAGTCTCTCTTATCATAACGTAGATTCTTTGATTGTGGGTTATCAAGATCAACAATAGGTTCAATTTCTACATCATTATCATTACCAAGTTGAACATCATCATTAACATTTTCACTAGGTTCATGTTCATTACCAGATTGTGTTTCAGCATCAGACATAGAGATATCATTTGGATTCTCATGTGGTTCAGCAATAGGTTCACTAGAAGTTTGTAAAGTCCTATCATTTTTCTTTTTCTTCCTTTTTGAAGAACTAAGCACATCAATATTATTTCTCTGAGAATCTTGCTCAATTCTCTTAGGGTGGCCTTCAGGATACAAAGGTTCCTGAGTCATTCTACCAGTTCTAGTAGCCACTCTAACAGCATAATCATTTTTCTTGCTATTCATTTCATTGAGCAAATCATTTTGACCCTTAAGTACTTGTTCTACTTGAGTGGTAACCATAGAAGCATGTTTGCTAACAAGTTTAAGTTCACCTCTAACATTAGCCATATAATCACCCAAGTGTTTAATCATATAAGTATTTTGTTTTAATTGTCTACCAAAATAAGCACTGAAGTCTTCTTGCTTAAATATAAAATTATCGAACTCATCCAAGCACTGACTAGCAATTTTAGTAGGAGGGATTTCAGCTCTATCATATCTATAGAGAGAATTTACCATTACTACCTGTGTCGGGTTATCAAGACCTCGAGGTTCTTCAATAGGTAATGGATTAAGATCATATGTTTCTTCAACATGCGGTAAATTAAGACCATGTATTTCTTCAATAGGAGGTAAATTCTTAACATCTTCAGCTTTAATACCTTTTTCTTTCATAGATTTCTTTGCCTCTTGCATGTCTACAGGACTGAGAAATAGAACACCTCTCTTTTTCGGAGTTGGTTTAGGAATAGGCTCAGTAATTGGCTCAGGAGCTGGCTCAGGAAGTGTCCAATTATTTTCATTTGTCAACATATTATTCAATAGAATTTCACCTTCATCCAGTGTTCTTTCCCTGAAAACAGAACCAGCACAACTATCCAGGTAATCTCTGGAAGCATCGGTTAGTCCATTATAAAAGATATCAAGTATTTCATTTTTCTTAAGAGGATGATCAGGCAAAGCATTAAGTAACTTGAGAAGCCTCCCCCAAGCTTGTGGGAGACTCTCTTCTTCGATTTGCATGAAGTTGTATATTTCCCTCAAAGCGGCTTGTTTCTTATGAGCGGGGAAATATTTAGTAGAGAAGTAATAAATCATATCCTGGGGACTACGCACACAACCAGGATCGAGAGAATTAAACCATATCTTAGCATCACCCTTTAATGAGAACGGAGATATTTTAAGGATATAAAAGTAGCGAGATCTCTCATCATTAGTGAACAGGGTGGCTATATCATTTAATTTAGTAAGATGTGCCACAACAGTTTCAGATTCATAGCCATGAAAAGGATCAGATTTAACCAAAGTAATTATATCAGGATCAACAGAGAATTCATAATCCTTATCGGCAACACAAATAGGTGAAGTAGCAAAATCAGGGTCAGGATTCATTCTATCTTTAAGGGATTGCTTATTCCATTCAACTAATAACCTCTTGAGTTCAGATCTATCTTTGCAAGATAAAATAGCTACAGAAGCTTCCATATCAAAAACATAACCCTCAGGAATAACAGGCCTATCTTCATCATCACTTTCATCAATATAATCAGTTTCAATAATTTCTTTCTCTCTAGCCATAGCACAGTAGTATCAAGAATAGAAGTAGTTTCATCATAAGCATCATGCATAGCAGAAGTGGCATCATCAATAACATGCGACATATCAGAACGAATAGCAGAAGCAGGTTTACGTGTCGCAAGCTTACTCAAAATAGAAGATGAATCAAGTGCAGAGCTAGATGGCAGTTCCTTACCTCCCCTCGTAGTTGAGGGATAAATTGTTGTCTTAGCATCTTTCAAGTTCTTCATAGTGTCCAGCAGATATAAATCCCAAGTGACTCAAAAAATAGAGCTATGCTCCCCGGCAACGGTGCCAGAAATTAGTCTTGATAACCCACAAGTGTAGGGGATCGCAACAGCTTTCAAGGGTAGAGTATTCAACCCAAATTTATTGATTCGACACAAGGGGAGCCAAAGAATATTCTCAAGTATTAGCAATTGAGTTGTCAATTCAGCCACAGCTGGATAACTTAATATCTGCAGCAAGGTATTTAGTAGCAAAGTAATATGGTAGTGATGGTAACGGTAACAAAAGGTAACGGTAACAAAAGTAATATTTTTGGTATTTTGTAGTGATTCTAACAGTAGCAACGGAAAAGTAAATAAGCGAGAACCAATATAGGAAAAGCTCGTAGGCATTGGATCGGTGATGGATAATTATGCCGGATGCGGTTCATCATTAACAGTCATAACATAGGGTGACACAGAACTAGCTCCAATTCATCAATGTAATGTAGGCATGTATTCCGAACATAGTCATACGTGCTTATGGAAAAGAACTTGCATGACATCTTTTGTCCTACCCTCCCATGGAAGCGGGGTCCTAATGGAAACTAAGGGATATTAAGGCCTCCTTTTGATAGAGAACCGGAACAAAGAATTAGCACATAGTGAGTACATGAACTCCTCAAACTATGGTCATCACCGGGAGTGGTCCCGATTATTGTCACTTCGGGGTTGCCGGATCATAACGCATAGTAGGTGACTATAGACTTGCAAGATAGGATCAAGAACACACATATATTCATGAAAACATAATAGGTTCAGATCTGAAATCATGGCACTCGGGCCCTAGTGACAAGCATTAAGCATAACAAAGTCATAGCAACATCAATCTCAGAACATAGTGGATACTAGGGATCAAACCCTAACAAAACTAACTCGATTACATGATAGATCTCATCCAACCCATCACCGTCCAGCAAGCCTACGATGGAATTACTCACGCACGGCGGTGAGCATCATGAAATTGGTGATGGAGGATGGTTGATGATGACGACGGCGACGAATCCCCCTCTCCGGAGCCCCGAACGGACTCCAGATCAGCCCTCCAGAGAGGTTTTAGGGCTTGGCGGCGGCTCCGTATCGTAAAATGCGATGATTTCTTCTCCTTGATTTTTTTCTCCCCAAAAGCAAATATATAGAGTTGGAGTTGGCGTCGGAGGAGCTCCAGGGGGCCCACGAGGTAGGGGGGCTCCCCCCACCCTCGTGGACAGGGTGTGGGCCCCCTGGTATTCATCTTTGGCAAGGATTTTTTTATTATTTCTGAAAAGTTGTTCCGTGGAGTTTTAGGTCATTCCGAGAACTTTTGTTTCTGCACATAAATAACACCATGGCAATTCTGCTGAAAACAACGTCAGTCCGGGTTAGTTTCATTCAAATCATGCAAGTTAGAGTCCAAAACAAGGGCAAAAGTGTTTGGAAAAGTAGATACGACGGATACGTATCAAGGCGTACTATACACCGACGGTGCTCCAAGATATTTTGTACTACATCTCACACGGTTGCTGATAATAAACTGTGTGCAATCTACTTGATTTTTCATCTTGATTTGAATTACATAATGGGGTCACAGCGGCAATGGACGGTGTTTGAATTGCTAGACCTTTTATCTGGAGTGAACATGCAGCTATATGTGTGTCGTAAAAGAATTGGAATTATTCAGGGTTCGTTTGAACATTTTATACATTAAATTGGTTTTCTAGCCATTTCATGTGAATAATTCAAATTTGACCTACATGCACATGCTCTACTGCATATAAATTGGTTGAAAAAACAAATCTGTGTCCTTGGGTGCATGCTTAGGTCCCATGCAAGAAATGGGAATGAATTTCAAACACCGGGGCACCGTTGATTGCCGGCAAAACATTGAGATGCCTGGTTTTTAAATTCTAGTAAATCCAAAACTTGTCTGAAATTCATGAAACTTGGCATGCTATCATGGAGCGGCATCAACATGCCGTGGTACAAATTTTGTCCCATTTGGGGCAGGTTTGGGTATATGCTTCTCACAAACCGAAGCTTCTCACAACAAGCTTGATGGTTTTTGGTAGGGAACATCCCACCTTTGGGGACGAAATGATATCCACTGCCTCTTATTGCTTTCAAATTTTTTTCTTGTGTCAACATAGAACAACATGAGTGTTGTGTGATTTTTTGTGATTTTTCGGGGTTCGTTTGGACATTTTTATGCATTAACTGAGTTTTCAACGCATTTTATGTGCATATTTCAAATTTGAACTACATGCACATGCTCCAGTGCATATAAATTGGTTGAAAAATCAAATCTGTGTCCTTGGGTGCATGTTAGATCCCATGCAAGAAATGGGAATAAATTTCAAACACCGGGGCACCGTTGATTGCCGGCAAAACATTGAGATGTCTGGTTTTTAAATTCTAGTAAATCCAAAACTCGTCTGAAATTCATGAAACTTGACATGCTATCACAGAGCGGCATCAACATGCCGTGGTACAAATTTTGTCCCATTTGGGGTAGGTTTGGGTATATGCTTCTCACAAACCGGAGCTTCTCACAACAAGCATGATGGTTTTCGGTAGGGAACGTCCCACCTTTGGGACAAAACGATATCCATTGCCTCTTATTGCTTTCAATTTTTTTTTTCTCGTGTCAACATAGAACAACATGAGTGTTGTGTGATTTTTTGTGATTTTTTGGGGTTCGTTTGGACATTTTTATGCATTAACTGAGTTTTCAATGCATTTTATGTGCATAATTCAAATTTGAACTACATGCACATGCTCCAGTGCATATAAATTGGTTGAAAAATCAAATATGTGTCCTTGGGTGCATGCTTAGGTCCCATGAAAGAAATGGGATGAATTTCAAACACCGGGGCACCGTTGATTGCCGGCAAAACATTGAGATGCCTGGTTTTTAAATTCTAGTAAATCCAAAACTCGTCTGAAATTCGTGAAACTTGGCATGCTATCATGGAGCGGCATCAACATGCCATGGTTCAAATTTTGTCCCATTTGGGGCAGGTTTGGGTATATGCTTCTCACAAACCGGAGCTGCTCACAACAAGCATGATGGTTTTCGGTAGGGAACGTCCCACCTTTGTGGACGAAACGATATCCATTGCCTCTTATTGCTTTCATTTTTTTCCCGTGTCAACATAGAACAACGCTAGTGTTGTGTGATTTTTTGTGATTTTTCGGGGTTCGTTTGGAAATTTTTATGCATTAATTGAGTTTTCAATGCATTATGTGCATAATTCAAATTTGAACTACATGCACATGCTCCAGTGCATATAAATTAGTTGAAAAATCAAATATGTGTCCTTGGGTGCATGCTTAGGTCCCATGCAAGAAATGGGAATGAATTTCAAACACCAGGGCACCGTTGATTGCTCGCAAAACATTGAGATGCCTGGTTTTTAAATTCTAGTAAATCCAAAATTCTCTTAACCATTCATGTGACGCCACGTGTCTTGGTTTTAATGGCTGTATGAGGTGCTGTGCGGACAGCTGCTTGACCTTGACTGAACGGGAGGCGTGCGAGCGCAGGCTGATCGAGAGGCGTGCAAGGTGTCCTTGAGTGCGCAGGCTCACCTAGAAGCGTGCGAGCTGTACGCTGCGTAGGCTCACTGGGAAGCGAGCCCTTTGACTTCCATGGCCGCCCGCCTTGCTCGCATCCTCTCCATTAATGGCTCCCAAGCCGCAGTTTAATTCGCTTTTTAAATATAAAACACTCATCGCAAATGTTTTAGTTAGAACACCCGTATGCAAACCGACAGCTTCCCCAAGAAGCCAAGAGAAAATGTGCCGAGCAGGATTTCTGCAGCTCTTGATCTCAAACGTTTTAGATAGAACACCCGTATGCAAAGTGAGAGCAGCGCAGGATTTGTGCATCCCTTCAATGCAAACGGTTGTTTTGAATGACCCGTGTGGAACCATGTACAAATAATTTGGTAAGATTTGTTAATCCTTGTAACACTACGATTTGTCAAAATATGAAGCTAAAAATCACTAGAAGTATCTAATTTTTGCAACTAAAATTCAGTAATTAAGCATAGATTTCATTCATAGATTAAGCAGTCATTCTTAATTTATACAAACAGTTCAACTCGACAGCTGAACCGACCAAACTTTTCCCCAATTGTTGCCAACCACGTACTGAAACAACTAGTTCAACTATATATACTAGCTAATTTTAAGTACGTTGTACAGTTCCACCACATCTATAGTCAGATGAACTGAACAAAATAGCCCCTAAATACTACTACTACTACTACCGCGGAGGGGCTTTGTACTACTTCCGGCTGCCTCTCCTCTGCCGAGCGCGCTCAGTAAGAGGCGGAGGAGGAGGAGCCTACCGACGAGCTGGGCAACCGCAATGCGGTGCCTACCGCTAATGCAACTTCAGCGACGCTCGCCTCGAACGCCCTCTGCCGCTCCAGACGACCCCTCTCAAAGCGGTGGTTCTCCTCGTAGATCTCCTGATTCCTCGCCTCCGAGGTGGCGTGTGTCGCTGCCACTGCGGCGGTAAGGCTCTTTGCGTGCTCGACGAGGCGCTCCTCCTTCTCTCGCAGGAACTTGATGTAGCGCGCAAGGTCGTTGTCGCACGTGCGGGCATCCACCTCCGCCTCCCGCCTTCGGGCGGCGGTGGTGGAGCGGGTGATGACCGGCGGTCGACGGTGGGCTGGCGGCCACGACGGCCGACGACGGGGTGGCGGCCACGACGACCACCTCCCGCCTTCGGGCCGCGGTGGCGGAGCGGGTGATGGCCACAGTGGCTGGCAGTGGGGTGGCGGCCATGGCGGCCATCTCCCGCCTTCGGTCCGCGGCGGCAGAGTGGGCGATGGCCCTGGCTTTCGATGGTGGTGTGGCGGCAACGGCAGCCGGCAACAGCTGCCGACAGGCACCGGCGGCGGAGCGTGTGGTGGGTGTTCCGCGCACACCCGACAGGGACGCCACGCGCACTACACTACGCCGGAGACTACGCCACCGCCGCGGTGTAGCCTCCCAGCTGGAGCTGTCCTCTGATGATGGCGGAGTGGCTGAGCGACGGCGACGGACCGGTGCCATTGGTGAATGTGAGAGAAGCAGACGAGATAAGCTATAGGGATGGAGGGGAAAATGCGACGCGTGACTCGCCATACTAGATTCTCTTTGCTAATTTTGTTATAAAGGTTTGGATAAAGCTGATCCAGAGTGACAAAAGACATATGTCCCAGCCTGCGATGATGAAGAAGAAATTCCTCCAGTGGAGAGTGAGACAATATAGCAGCGACAGTAGGAGACATGATATCATCTAAGTAATACAGGCCATCATGCATGCTCCCTATCCCAAGCCTTCTTCCAGTTCCAAGTTCCTGAAATAAGCACCATGATGGGAAGAAGATAGCAACACAATTAAGGACGAGGAGCATGTGATCCCGAGCACCAGTGACCCCGGATGAACAGTAAAATCTGAAAAAATAGTAAAAAAATTCAAAAAAAATCAAGAAACTTTGATGTTTTTTCTACATGCGTGCCAATTTTCCTGATGAAATGACATTTGTGGAGGTCTCGGCAAAAAAAATCATGCTCCAAAAAAATGTTTTTGGAAGCATTTTGAAGCATCGATTTTGTTTTTTCGCCGAGACTTGCATGAATGTCATTTTGTCATGAAATTTTGCACGCATGTGAAAAAGATATCAATGTTTGTTGCCAAAAAAATTCAGATTTTTTTGAACTTCTTAAATATATTTTTCATTTGTACTGTAGCAAAGGGTGCCTGTGAGCTCGAGCTCACAATAGCACTTTCGCACAATTAAGCTCTTCTGTAATGCAAATAATGGATAACAGATTAATTAGAAATAAGGGAACATGCAGAACAGACGAAAGATACATATTAGATCCACACTTGACTGTTCCTGACCCCAGAATAGTTTGAGAGGAGCCATCGGCCAATTTCACACTTTGCCCCTTTAAATCAGGAGCATAATCAATAAAATTTCTATAAGAACCAACCATATGAAGGAAATATGCCCTAGAGGCAATAATAAAGTTATTATTTATTTCTTTATAATCATGATAAATGTTTATTATTCATGCTAGAATTGTATTAACCGGAAACATAATACATGTGTGAATACATAGACAAACAAAGTGTCACTAGTATGCCTCTACTTGACTAGCTCGTTAATCAAAGATGGTTATGTTTCCTGACCATGAACAATGAGTTGTTATTTGATTAACGAGGTCACATCATTAGTTGAATGATCTGATTGACATGACCCATTCCATTAGCTTAGCACCCGATCGTTTAGTATGTTGCTATTGCTTTCTTCATGACTTATACATGTTCCTATGACTATGAGATTATGCAACTCCCGTTTACCGGAGGAACACTTTGGGTGCTACCAAACGTCACAACGTAACTGGGTGATTATAAAGGAGCATTACAGGTGTCTCCAAAGGTAGATGTTGGGTTGGCGTATTTCGAGATTAGGATTTGTCACTCCGATTGTCGGAGAGGTATCTCTGGGCCCTCTCGGTAATACACATCACATAAGCCTTGCAAGCATTACAACTAATATGTTAGTTGTGAGATGATGTATTACAGAACTAGTAAAGAGACTTGCCGGTAACGAGACTGAACTAGGTATTGGATACCGACGATCGAATCTCGGGCAAGTAACATACTGATGACAAAGGGAACAACGTATGTTGTTATGCGGTCTGACCGATAAAGATCTTCGTAGAATATGTAGGAGCCAATATGGGCATCCAGGTCCCGCTATTGGTTATTGACCGGAGACATGTCTCGGTCATGTCTACATTGTTCTCAAACCCGTAGGGTCCGCACGCTTAAGGTTACGATGACAGTTACATTATGAGTTTATGCATCTTGATGTACCGAAGGTTGTTCGGAGTCCCGGATGTGATCACGGACATGACGAGGAGTCTCGAAATGGTCGAGACGTAAATATTGATATATTGGAAGCCTATATTTGAATATCGGAAATGTTCCGGGTGAAATCGGGATTTTACCGGATTACCGGGAGGTTACCGGAACCCCCCGGGAGCCATATGGGCCTACATGGGCCTTAGTGGAAAGGAGAAAGGGGCAGCCCAAGGTGGCTGTGCCACTTCCCCCTCCCCTAGTCCTATTAGGACTAGGAGAAGGTGGCCGGCCCCCCTCTCTCTCTTTCCCCCCCTTGGGAATCCTAGTTGGAATAGGATTGGGGGGGAGTCCTACTCCCGGAAGCAGTAGGACTCCTCCTGCGCCTCTCTCCCTGGCCGGCGCCCCCCTCCCCCCTTGGCTCCTTTATATACTGAGGTAGAGGCACCCTAGAACACACAAGTTGATCCACGTGATCTATTCCTTAGCCGTGTGCGGTGCCCCCTGCCACCATACTCCTCGATAATACTGTAGCGGAGTTTAGACGAAGCCCTGCTGCTGTAGTTCATCAAGATCGTCACCACGCCGTCGTGCTGACGAAACTCTACCCCGACACTTTGCTGGATCGGAGTCCGGGGATCGTCATCGAGCTGAACGTGTGCTCGAACTCGGAGGTGCCGTAGTTTCGGTGCTTGATCGGTTGGATCGTGAAGACGTACGACTACTTCCTCTACGTCGTGTCATCGCTTCCGCAGTCGGTCTGCGTTGGGTACGTGGACAACACTCTCCCCCTCGTTGCTATGCATCACATGATCTTGCGTGTGCGTAGGAATTTTTTTTGAAATTACTACGAAACCCAACAGTGGCATCCGAGCCTAGGTTATTTATGTTGATGTTATATGCACGAGTAGAACACAAGTGAGTTGTGGACGATACAAGTCATACTACCTACCAGCATGTCATACTTTGGTTCGGCGGTATTGTTGGACGAGACGACCCGGACCAACCTTACGCGTACGCTTACGCGAGACCAGTTCCCTCGACGTGCTTTGCACAGAGATGGCTTGCGGGCGATTGTCTCTCCAACTTTAGTTGAACCGAGTGTGGCTACGCCCGGTCCTTGCGAAGGTTAAAACGGAGTCTATTTGACAAACTATCGTTGTGGTTTTGATGCGTAGGTGAGATTGGTTCTTACTTAAAGCCCGTAGCAGCCACGTAAAACTTGCAACAACAAAGTAGAGGACGTCTAACTTGTTTTTGCAGGGCATGTTGTGATGTGATATGGTCAAGGCATGATGCTGAATTTTATTGTATGAGATGAGCATGTTTTGTAACCGAGTTATCGGCAACTGGCAGGAGCCATATGGTTGTCGCTTTATTGTATGCAATGCAATCGCGATTTAATGCTTTACTTTATTACTAAATGGTAGTGATAGTCGTGGAAGCATAAGATTGGCGAGACGACAACGATGCTACGATGGAGATCAAGGTGTCGCGCCGGTGACGATGGTGATCATGACGGTGCTTCAGAGATGGAGATCACAAGCACAAGATGATGATGGCCATATCATATCACTTATATTGATTGCATGTGATGTTTATCTTTTTATGCATCTTATCTTTCTTTGATTGACGGTAGCATTATAAGATGATCTCTCACTAAATTATCAAGAAGTGTTCTCCCTGAGTATGCACCGTTGCCAAAGTTCGTCGTGCCCAGACACCACGTGATGATCGGGTGTGATAAGCTCTACATCCATCTACAACGGGTGCAAGCCAGTTTTGCACACGCAGAATACTCAGGTTAAACTTGACGAGCCTAGCATATGCAGATATGGCCTCGGAACACGGAGACCGAAAGGTCGAGCGTGAATCATATAGTAGATATGATCAACATAAATGATGTTCACCATTGAAAACTACTCCATCTCACGTGATGATCGGTCATGCTTTAGTTGATTTGGGTCATGTAATCACTTAGAAGATTAGAGGGATGTCTATCTAAGTGGGAGTTCTTAAGTAATATGATTAATTGAACTTAAATTTATCATGAACTTAGTCCCTGATAGTATCTTGCTTGTTTATGTTGATTGTAGATAGATGGCTCGTGCTGTTGTTCCGTTGAATTTTAATGCGTTCCTTGAGAAAGCAAAGTTGAAAGATGATGGTAGCAATTACACGGACTGGGTCCGTAACTTGAGGATTATCCTCATTGCTGCTCAGAAGAATTACGTCCTGGAAGCACCGCTGGGTGCCAGGCCTGCTGCTGGAGCAACACCAGATGTTATGAACGTCTGGCAGAGCAAAGCTGATGACTACTCAATAGTTCAGTGTGCCATGCTTTACGGCTTAGAATCGGGACTTCAACGACGTTTTGAACGTCATGGAGCATATGAGATGTTCCAGGAGTTGAAGTTAATATTTCAAGCAAATGCCCGGATTGAGAGATATGAAGTCTCCAATAAATTCTATAGCTGCAAGATGGAGGAGAACAGTTCTGTCAGTGAGCATATACTCAAAATGTCTGGGTATAATAATCACTTGATTCAATTGGGAGTTAATCTTCCGGATGATTGCGTCATTGACAGAATTCTCCAATCACTGCCACCAAGCTACAAGAGCTTGGTGATGAACTATAATATGCAAGGGATGAACAAGACTATTCCCGAGCTCTTCGCAATGCTGAAAGCTGCGGAGGTAGAAATCAAAAAGGAGCATCAAGTGTTGATGGTTAACAAAACCACTAGTTTCAAGAAAAAGGACAAAGGGAAGAAGAAGGGGAACTTCAATAAGAACGGCAAGCAAGTTGCTGCTCAGGAGAAGAAACCCAAGTCTGGACCTAAGCCTGAAACTGAGTGCTTCTACTGCAAGCAGACTGGTCACTGGAAGCGGAACTGCCCCAAGTATTTGGCGGATAAGAAGGATGGCAAGGTGAACAAAGGTATATGTGATATACATGTTATTGATGTGTACCTTACTAGAGCTCGCAGTAGCACCTGGGTATTTGATACTGGTTCTGTTGCTAATATTTGCAACTCGAAACAGGGACTATGGAATAAGCGGGCACTGGCAAAGGACGAGGTGACAATGCGCGTGGGAAACGGTTCCAAAGTCGATGTGATCGCGGTCGGCACGCTACCTCTACATCTACCTTCGGGATTAATATTAGACCTAAATAATTGTTATTTGGTGCCAGCGTTGAGCATGAACATTATATCTGGATCTTGTTTAATGCGAGACGATTATTCATTTAAATCAGAGAATAATGGTTGTTCTATTTATATGAGTAATATCTTTTATGGTCATGCACCCTTGAAGAGTGGTCTATTCTTATTGAATCTCGATAGTAGTGATACACATATTCATAATGTTGAAACCAAAAGATGCAGAGTTGATAATGAAAGTGCAACTTATTTGTGGCACTGTCGTTTAGGTCATATCGGTATAAAGCGCATGAAGAAACTCCATACTGATGGACTTTTGGAACCACTTAATTATGAATCACTTGGTATTTGCGAACCGTGCCTCATGGGCAAGATGACTAAAACACCGTTCTCCGGTACTATGGAGAGAGCAACAGATTTGTTGGAAATCATACATACCGATGTATGTGGTCCAATGAATATTGAGGCTCGTGGCGGATATCGTTATTTTCTCACCTTCACAGATGATTTAAGCAGATATGGGTATATCTACTTAATGAAACATAAATCTGAAACATTTGAAAAGTTCAAAGAATTTCAGAGTGAAGTTGAAAATCATCGTAACAAGAAAATAAAGTTTCTACGATCTGATCGTGGAGGAGAATATTTGAGTTACGAGTTTGGTGTACATTTGAAAAATTGTGGAATAGTTTCGCAACTCACGCCACCCGGAACACCACAGCGTAATGGTGTGTCCGAACGTCGTAATCGTACTTTACTAGATATGGTGCGATCTATGATGTCTCTTACTGATTTACCGCTATCATTTTGGGGTTATGCTCTAGAGACGGCCGCATTCACGTTAAATAGGGCACCATCAAAATCCATTGAGACGACGCCTTATGAACTGTGGTTTGGCAAGAAACCAAAGTTGTCGTTTCTTAAAGTTTGGGGTTGCGATGCTTATGTAAAAAAGCTTCAACCTGATAAGCTCGAACCCAAATCGGAGAAATGTGTCTTCATAGGATACCCAAAGGAAACTGTTGGGTACACCTTCTATCACAGATCCGAAGGCAAGACATTCGTTGCCAAGAATGGATCCTTTCTAGAGAAGGAGTTTCTCTCGAAAGAAGTGAGTGGGAGGAAAGTAGAACTTGACGAGGTAACTGTACCTGCTCCCTTACTGGAAAGTAGTTCATCACAGAAAACTGTTTCAGTGAAACCTACACCAGTTAGTGAGGAAGCCAATGATAATGATCATGAAACTTCAGATCAAGATACTACTGAACCTCGTAGATCAACCAGAGTAAGATCCGCACCAGAGTGGTACGGTAATCCTGTTCTGGAAGTCATGCTACTAGATCATGATGAACCTACGAACTATGAAGAAGCGATGGTGAGCCCAGATTCCGCAAAGTGGCTTGAAGCCATGAAATCTGAGATGGGATCCATGTATGAGAACAAAGTATGGACTTTGGTTGACTTGCCCGATGATCGGCAAGCAATTGAAAATAAATGGATCTTTAAGAAGAAGACTGACGCTGATGGTAATGTTACTGTCTACAAAGCTTGACTTGTCGCAAAAGGTTTTCGACAAGTTCAAGGGATTGACTACGATGAGACCTTCTCACCCGTAGCGATGCTTAAGTCCGTCTGAATCATGTTAGCGATTGCCGCATTTTATGATTATGAAATTTGGCAGATGGATGTCAAAACTGCATTCCTAAATGGATTTCTGGAAGAAGAGTTGTATATGATGCAACCAGAAGGTTTTGTCGATCCAAAGGGAGCTAACAAAGTGTGCAAGCTCCAGCGATCCATTTATGGACTGGTGCAAGCCTCTCGGAGTTGGAATAAACATTTTGATAGTGTGATCAAAGCCTTTGGTTTTATACAGACTTTTGGAGAAGCCTGTATTTACAAGAAAGTGAGTGGGAGCTCTGTAGCATTTCTAATATTATATGTGGATGACATATTGCTGATTGGAAATGATATAGAATTTCTGGATAGCATAAAGGGATACTTGAATAAAAGTTTTTCAATGAAAGACCTCGGTGAAGCTGCTTACATATTAGGCATTAAGATCTATAGAGATAGATCAAGACGCTTAATTGGACTTTCACAAAGCACATACCTTGACAAGATTTTGAAGAAATTCAAAATGGATCAAGCAAAGAAAGGATTCTTGCCTGTGTTACAAAGTGTGAAGTTGAGTAAGACTCAATGCCCGACCACTGCAGAAGATAGAGAGAATATGAAAGATGTTCCCTATGCATCAGCCATAGGCTCTATCATGTATGCAATGTTGTGTACCAGACCTGATGTGTGCCTTGCTATAAGTTTAGCAGGGAGGTACCAAAGTAATCCAGGAATGGATCACTGGACAGTGGTCAAGAACATCCTGAAATACCTGAAAAGGACTAAGGATATGTTTCTCGTATATGGAGGTGACAAAGAGCTCACCGTAAAAGGTTACGTTGATGCAAGCTTTGACACTGATCCGGACGATTCTAAATCGCAAACCGGATACGTGTTTACATTAAACGGTGGAGCTGTCAGTTGGTGCAGTTCTAAACAAAGGGTCGTAGCGGGATCTACATGTGAAGCGGAGTACATAGCTGCTTCGGAAGCAGCGAACGAAGGAGTCTGGATGAAGGAATTCATATCCGATCTAGGTGTTATACCTAATGCATCGGGTCCAATGAAAATCTTTTGTGACAATACTGGTGCAATTGCCTTGGCAAAGGAATCCAGATTTCACAAAAGGACCAAACACATCAAGAGACGCTTCAACTCCATCCGGGATCTAGTCCAGGTGGGAGACATAGAGATTTGCAAGATACATACGGATCTGAATGTTGCAGACCTGTTGACTAAGCCTCTTCCACGAGCAAAACATGATCAGCACCAAGGTTCCATGGGTGTTAGAATCATTACAGTGTAATCTAGATTATTGACTCTAGTGCAAGTGGGAGACTGAAGGAAATATGCCCTAGAGGCAATAATAAAGTTATTATTTATTTCCTTATAATCATGATAAATGTTTATTATTCATGCTATAATTGTATTAACCGGAAACATAATACATGTGTGAATACATAGACAAACAAAGTGTCACTAGTATGCCTCTACTTGACTAGCTCGTTAATCAAAGATGATTATGTTTCCTGACCATGAACAATGAGTTGTTATTTGATTAACGAGGTCACATCATTAGTTGAATGATCTGATTGACATGACCCATTCCATTAGCTTAGCACCCGATCGTTTAGTATGTTGCTATTGCTTTCTTCATGACTTATACATGTTCCTATGACTATGAGATTATGCAACTCCCGTTTACCGGAGGAACACTTTGGGTGCTACCAAACGTCACAACGTAACTGGGTGATTATAAAGGAGCATTACAGGTGTCTCCAAAGGTAGATGTTGGGTTGGCGTATTTCGAGATTAGGATTTGTCACTCCGATTGTCGGAGAGGTATCTCTGGGCCCTCTCGGTAATACACATCACATAAGCCTTGCAAGCATTACAACTAATATGTTAGTTGTGAGATGATGTATTACAGAACTAGTAAAGAGACTTGCCGGTAACGAGATTGAACTAGGTATTGGATACCGACAATCGAATCTCGGGCAAGTAACATACTGATGACAAAGGGAACAACGTATGTTGTTATGCGGTCTGACCGATAAAGATCTTCGTAGAATATGTAGGAGCCAATATGGGCATCCAGGTCCCGCTATTGGTTATTGACCGGAGACATGTCTCGGTCATGTCTACATTGTTCTCAAACCCGTAGGGTCCGCACGCTTAAGGTTACGATGACAGTTACATTATGAGTTTATGCATTTTGATGTACCGAAGGTTGTTCGAAGTCCCGGATGTGATCACGGACATGACGAGGAGTCTCGAAATGGTCGAGACGTAAAGATTGATATATTGGAAGCCTATATTTGAATATCGGAAATGTTCCGGGTGAAATCGGGATTTTACCGGATTACCGGGAGGTTACCGGAACCCCCCGGGAGCCATATGGGCCTACATGGGCCTTAGTGGAAAGGAGAAAGGGGCAGCCCAAGGTGGCTGCGCCACTTCCCCCTCCCCTAGTCCTATTAGGACTAGGAGAAGGTGGCCGGACCCCCTCTCTCTCTTTCCCCCCCTTGGGAATCCTAGTTGGAATAGGATTGGGGGGGGGGAGTCCTACTCCCGGAAGGAGTAGGACTCCTCCTGCGCCTCTCTCACTGGCCGGCGCCCCCCTCCCCCCTTGGCTCCTTTATATACTGAGGTAGAGGCACCCTAGAACACACAAGTTGATCCACGTGATCTATTCCTTAGCCGTGTGCGGTGCCCCCTACCACCATATTCCTCGATAATACTGTAGCGGAGTTTAGACGAAGCCCTGCTGCTGTAGTTCATCAAGATCGTCACCATGCCGTCGTGCTGACGAAACTCTACCCCGACACTTTGCTGGATCGGAGTCCGGGGATCGTCATCGAGCTGAACGTGTGCTCGAACTCGGAGGTGCCGTAGTTTCGGTGCTTGATCGGTTGGATCGTGAAGACGTACGACTACTTCCTCTACGTCGTGTCATCGCTTCCGCAGTCGGTCTGCGTTGGGTACGTAGACAACACTCTCCCCCTCGTTGCTATGCATCACATGATCTTGCGTGTGCGTAGGAAATTTTTTTGAAATTACTACGAAACCCAACACCATATGCCTAGAAGCCCCAGAGTCAATTAACCATGGTATATCAGTAACTTCATAATTCATAGTGCAAGAATTTTTTACCACTAAAGTTGGCAGATGGAGCGGATGTGGATGCAGTAGAAACCTCGATAGATTGCTTATCCTCCAGACACAATTAACCATGGTATATCAGTAACTTCATAATTCATAGTGCAAGAATTTTTTACCACTAAAGTTGGCAGATGGAGCGGATGTGGATGCAGTAGAAACCTCGATAGATTGCTTATCCTCCAGACACATTCCCTTGAATTTGCTCCACCGCTCATAGTCATCGACTGACATGTCTACTTTCATAATTTGTGGGGCTTCTCCAATAACTGATGAGATATTTGCTCTGCCTGTAGGTCGCACACCACGCTCCCGGTTACCTCCGCATCCATCAAGCGCACGTCCACGACCCCTGCCACGCCACTCTTGTCCTCTGCCTCGGCCTGCTCCAACTAATTCAGGACAAGAGACTCGCAAGTGTCCTAGCTGGCCACATTCAAAACATTTCTTCTCATATATACCTGCTCCTGATCTTTGAAAATTTGCCCCTTCTGTAGCAAGGAAGGCTGAGCGTCTCTGTGCGACACCTTGTGTAGATGATCCTGTAGCCTCCAGCTTTAACCGAGTTTCCTCACTAATAATTGCAGAGATTGCTTGCTCCAGGTTAGGTAGTTTCCCACTACCATACAATGCAGCCCTTCTGTTTTCAAACTTAGAATGAAGTCCATTTAGAAAATCCCTAACACACCTCCTCTCGGTCCATTTATTGTATTTTTCAATGCACTTGCCACACTCCATATCAATTGGATCATAGTAATCCAAATCACTCCAAAGTCGTTTCAGCTCAGAAACATAGTCAACCACTGTCTTCTCGCCTTGACTCAGGTCCTGCAACTCTTTCTGAATCTTGCAAGCAAGCATTTCATTTCCTACTCCTGAGAATGTCCCTTTCAATAATCTCCAGATTTCAGAAGCTTCTTTAATCCTTTCAATTTGCTTAGCGATCTGAGGTGATACTGAGCTCAATAACCAGGCCCTCACAAGTGCATTTGTCGCCTTCACTGCTGGCCTTCTTTGGAACTCTCATCTGCAGGCTTCTCCACCATGCCTAAAATATAATCTTCAAGCTTCCTAGAAACCAAAATGGTCTCTGTATGCTCTGCCCAACTCACATAACTCTCAGGCCCTTCTAATTCTACATGGGGCATTTGCAAAGGATGTACCTCTTCTTTGATCTCCACTTCTGATCTTGAGTTCCCTGCTTGCTTGTTAATTGCATCAAACAACACCCGATACTTCTCATCCATCGCCTGCAAAACAGCAGCAAGCTCCCCCGCCGTGACTCCCGCTGGGGCATTTTCATTGCCTGCCATACCTTCAATTCCTCCACACCCAACACACACACCTCAGCCTGAGTACCCAAATGCCTGACTTGTTCAGCTCCACCAACGAAAGGAATGCTCAAATCGAGTCACCGCAGCGGCTGAACCTCGTCGCCTCGTGGATGTTCGACGCGCTCTTCCTGACCAGCACTGCACGCCCTCGCTGTGCCTCAACCGCCGCCAGTCACACTGCTGCACCACAGCCGACCAACCCAGCCCCGATTCAGCTCTCCACCTGCGCAAATTAGGCCCCAAAGCCACCCTGCTCTGATTCCATGTTGATGAACACACACACCTAACCAGAGAGGATTCGAAGGTGGGAGAAGGGGAAGGCTCTGGAATTCTGGTCGGGACAACCTCACCCATATTTACAGAGCTCCATTTTTTACACATAAGACCTCTAGCTTTCCTGTTATACAAAAGGAGTACCGACAGTTAGTTATCTTCATGCTTCATCAACTGAACAATTGCCGGAAGTAGTGTCTAATTTGCATCTTGCTTTGTCGTGCTGTCGTGTTACCTTCTCCTGGAGTATGTCGTACTTTTGGTTTGTGCGGATTGTTATTATGATCTCTTGTTGCGTTGCAGTACTTGGGTTTCATACTTAATACAGTGTGCTTTATGCCATGACTATTTTTGTTTTGGTCTTGTGCTTCAGATCTGCAGCGCATATGTGCTCTATTTTTTTTTCTAGTTGCTCATTCCCTGCTCTGTTTATTGATCTCATGTACTACATATATAGGCCGTGTCATCATGTATACAGTTTTCTGTGTTGAACATGATAGACACATTTAGATATCTTTTAGACTGAGGTACGTCTGAATTAGTGCTGGCAGGCAAAAAGCAAGAACATGCACAAAATGTCGGTGCGCCATTTGGTTCAGCAGCCACCGGACAGTTAGAGGATGTCTAAAAACGGACGTCCCCTGCTCTGTTTATTTATCTCATGTATTTATGTATACAGATGGGTTTTCTGATCTATGCGCGATGACGGTTTGGAGAGGTTCATGTTATGCAAGAAGAGGCTCATACTGTTGGTTCAGCAGCAATCAGCCCATCCCCGACTTTGTTTATTTATCTTGTGTATATAGTATGTACTATATGAGAAATAGCAGATAACTGTTGTTTTGCCGTTCCCCCTTAATTTGTGTGAGAGCGAGGCCGTGCTCTGTTCTGCTGGTGCATCTCAACTTGCAACTAGTTTTGGCTGCACGGTTACATCGTTCCCTCAATCCTACCTTGGCCTTCCCCTCTCCACTCACAAATTAAACCTAAAAGATTTCTTCTTCATCATTGATAAGATTGATCGTCGTCTCGCGGGTTGGCGAGGGGTTCTCCTCACCCTAGCAGGCCGTGCTGTTTTGGTGAGGGCAGTGCTTCGAGGCTTACCAATCTATGCCATGACCGCTCTCCTGCTACCTATGGGTATCGTCCAGGAAATCGAAAAACGTTGTAGGGCCTTTTTCTGGGCGGTTCAAGATAAAGTTTCGGGCGGACAGTGTAAAGTGGCTTGGGAATTTGTGTGTGCGCCGTTCTCTCGAGGGGGTCTACGTTTTTCTTCTCTACATCACTTAAACTCTTGCCTACTGCTTTCCCACCTAAATAAGCTTCACTCAACTTTTGATACTGGGGCTCGCTTCCACCTCGCTATCAAGTATGGATGGTCTGATAACCGGGACCTTGATACTCCTCACCCTTTTGAATCTAATGTTTGGCACGACATTGCCAAGGGGCTTCAATTTTTCCGATCAATAACCAAGGTGCATATTGGCAATGGTATGACCACCGCCTTTTGGCTGGACCTTTGGGTTCAGAACTCCATCCAAAATCTCGCAACAATTTTCCCTGCTCTTTTCTCCCATACGCTCAGACCCTCGGCCACAGTTGCCCGGGTTCTAAGCATTCCTGCTTTTAATCTAGATTTGGCACCGCGCCTTTCTCATGTCGCTGAGCTGGAACTAGAAAACCTACGTGCTATGCTGGCAACTGTCTCCTTGAATGTGCAGGTACATGACAAACGAATTGGACGTATCGACGACAAGCCGCTGACTTGCAACTCGGCTTACAAGGCTATTTGGAGCGACAAGCCTATCGACTACTTCGCTCCGGCCATTTGGAAAAATTATGCACCCAACAAATGCAGAATTTTTCTATGGCTCGCAAGTAAAAATCGACTCTTCACCAATGAAAGACGCTTCAACAGGGGCCTATCTGACTCCAACTACTGCCCGTTCTGCCCAGCCTCTAAATCAACGAGTCATCTATTCGTTCAATGCCCCGATCTTCGCCCTCTTTGGCAGGAACTGAGCTCTCTTTCTGCTACAGTACCGTCGGACTTTCAGCATCTTTGGGGCATGGACCTGGCAAACAGACCACGATCAATGGTCATCATTGCTATTCTCTGGAATATCTGAAAAAGAAGAAATGCAAAAGTTTTTAGGCAGGATCTGCAACCTATCCACCTCATCGCCCGCTCAGCTGCAGACGACCTCATGCTTTGGTCCAACAGATGCTCCAACGAGCAGGCCGTGAACCTTCTACGTGATTGGTGTACTATGTTGTTCCACTTATCTATGAGATTATAACCCAACTATTATAATCTCATCCTCGCCCCAAACTCTCACCTTTGTAAATGTACTCTATCTTATAATGAAATGGTTCAGGCCGGCGTAAGCCCGCCGTAGCTCCGTCAAAAAAAAATGTGTATATGAACAACGTGGACAATGTGTAAATGTCACTCGTTTCTTTTCCTTCCTTTCTTTAAGGGGAATATTACAAGATATTACTCAGAAATCTGTATGCAGTCAGATTTCAGAACATCACGAAGATCTCCCGGAACTTCAGCAATCAGGCGAATTCCATCCAATAGTCTGGCACGGGCTGCAAGGGTATGTGCAAGCCTGTTTCGTGTCCTCGTAATGGATACGGATCTACTATGGATATGGATCGATAGATGGCGACATAAAGGAAGCTGCGCCCAAAGGAATTCATAATGGGTCGGCCAGTGGAGACAAAATCTAAACATATATTTATTTATTATTAAAAATAAATAAAAACCAACTTAATAATGAAAAAATATATGCATATAGAGAAATAAAAAATGTCTCGTTCCGCATGTAAACAATTGTTCATCCACATAAAAGTGAAAAAGGTTATGTATTTGAAAAGGCCCTCATATATTCTAGAAATAATTGTTCATACACGTTAGAATATATGCTCATGTGATTTTGAATAGGCATTCACGTATATTCTTCAAACAAAAACAGAGGAAAAAGAAGAAGATTGAAAAAAAACCTAGACAAAAGTAGAAAGGATTTTTTTGAAAATAAAAGTTTGTTATAAGAACGTAAATAAAAAAGAAAGGAGGAAAAAGGAAAGAGAACACAGAAAGAAATCGAAAAAAATAAAAAAGACCAAAGAGAAAAGAGCCGTGCCTTTTGGGCTAATTGTGCCAGCCCATTGCGCCACTGATCACAGGCCACATGCCATATTCTTTTTTTTTCTTTCTTACATTTTTTGTTTTCTTTTACTTCATTTATATTTCTAAATATTCTATATTAGAAAAACAAATCTACAAAAAGAATTTAAAAAATGTTGACCAAGCATTTGAAAAATGTTAAATGCGTATACAGAAAATGTTGATCACATATACAAAAAATGTATACAGAAAAATGTGTGTGAAATTTTTTGATCATGTATTTAAAAAATGTTAATCAAGCATTTGAAAAAAAATGTTGAACAAGTTTTTGAAAAATGTTAAATACGTATAAAAAAATGTTT
The DNA here is from genome assembly GCF_018294505.1 of Triticum aestivum. Lineage (NCBI taxonomy): Eukaryota > Viridiplantae > Streptophyta > Magnoliopsida > Poales > Poaceae > Triticum > Triticum aestivum. The sequence goes on along the minus strand of NC_057812.1, from coordinate 7,289,548 downwards.
ACCATGTATTAACAATTAAATGATGGAAATTTTTGATCATGTATATAAAAATGTTAATCGAGCACTTGAATAAATGTTGCACAAGTATTTCAAAAATGTTGATCTAGCATTTGGAAAATGTTAAACATGTATAGAAAAGATGATCATGTATTAAAAAAGTGATGATATTTTTATCATATATATATATATACGTATATATATATATATATATATATATATATATATATATATATATATGTTAATCAAGAATTTGAAAAAATGTTGAACAAGTATTTGAAAATTTTCAATCAAGCATTTGGAAAATATTAATTGTGTATAGAAAGAACGTTAATCGGGCAATTGAAAATATGAAATTTTTATAGAAAAAAATGTTGACCATGTCTTACAAAATTGTTGATCTTGTCTTTGAATTTTTTATCAATCATTAGAAAAAGATTGAATTTGTATAGAGAAATTATTAACCAGGTATTTGGAAATTTTTGATCTTGTATTTAGAAAATGTTAAAAATGTTTTAGAAAAATGTATTGTATGTATACCAAAGATGTGCATAGAAAAACAGTGAAAACCGAGAGAGAGAGAGAACAAAACGATGAAAAAAGAGAAAGGAACAAAAAACCAGATGAAAAAATTAATAAAGAAAAAGGCCAATGAAAACAGAAAAAGAAAGAAAGAAAACCAAAGAAAAACAAAGAAATAGAAAAAGGGAAAACAGAAAAAATCAACGAAAAGAAAGAAAGAAACAAAGAGAACCTGTGAAAAAAACAAAAGAACAACAGGAAAACCGGTGGAGAAAACCGGCTATTTTACCTGAAGTATGACATGCCCTACAATGTTCACCATGAATTCGACACAGGCCCAGAGGTTAGCATCGCTAGCAGCTATCCAGGAGACCTGGGTTCTATTCCAACTTTTGCTCCCTTTCTCACAACTATTTCTCTTATTAAGTCTGTGCTAATGGACGCTTCTGTGTCGGAACCTTTTTCTTCATTTTGGATTTGTTTCGTGTTCATTTTACAGTGTTTTATTTTGCGGGTAAAACAACTTGTATTACTCACTTGTAATGTCATTACAATCATCAGAGGTAATCCTCACCATCTCATCTGGGCCTGACCCCAACCAAGTCATAGTTCTACCTTGGAACAAAGCAAAGCGAGCTAGGCAATCACTAGCCTTATTATGCGATCTAGAAATATGAGTAATACAAGTTTGTCTAAGGGTCCTTAAGTGCTTGATCTCCCTCACAATGGAGGCATACATCGACCGATCATCATCCACACATGAAATCATTGTTACTGCTTCCGGAGAATCCAGCTCCATAGCTATAGGCAGCTCACTGCGTTGGATGGCTAATGAGAGCCCCTCCATGCATGCGCAAAGTTCGGCCTCCAAAGCGTCCCTGCAAGAGAACAAGGCTCGACATGCTGAGAAGTTAATAGTACCATGATGATCTCTCAGGATCATTCCCGCTCCTGCCCTCTCAGATGAAACGAAAGAACCATCTGTGTTCAGCTTCAGCCATCCAGACTCAGGAGGTTTCCAACTCTCAGGCACCGGCACATGAGCATGCGCTGCTGCGCGCTGGTATATCATAGACGATACAAGATTTGCCTTTGATGAACCACCTTAAGGGAGGGTGTATCTTAATACCAATAAGGGAGTCCAAGTAGGTTCGGAGGAATCTAATAGAAACTTCCATAAGAGGGGCCGGCTTGTGATGAACCACCTCATTGGATATACCAACACCTCCAGAAAATCAGCAACACCATCATCCGACCAACCTCATTCAAAGGAGCGAGGACATGCAGCAACCACTCCTTCCCATTATTCAATATCATATGTAGGTCTGGAAGTGGCCATACTTTCGCCATGGCTAAATAAAGATCACGAGCAAGTTGGCAATTAATGAATGGATGGTAATTATCTTCTTCTTCTACCCCACAAACCGGGCATCTGCTCGTTGTTTCAAGGCCTATACGGTTTTTTCGCTGCCACGTTGGGAGAGAATCAGTGGCCGGACGCCACGCAAAGGTCCAAATTGTAGTAGGAGCCCATCCTTTCCAAATAAAACTCCAGCAAGATCTACTCCCGGATGGGTTTGAGCTCAACGAAGCAGCAGTCTCATGGTGCTCAAAACTAATGAAAAATAGAAAACATGGCCACTCATCCCTCCCATCAAAACTCTAAAATTGCGGCAAGTGGCATACTTACGGTGCACCAATTGTCACCATCAGAGGAGATTGAGTGACCTTTGCAAGTGGTACCCTTAACTAGTGATTTCAGTATTACAATAAAATTAGGACGAACAAACAATTCTATCCTACAGGCTGACTCATGTTTTGCTTTTGCCTAGCCCCTTCCCCAATGTTTCCTTGTTTCATTCCCTCTCTCTTTTTGACTAGGTAAGTGGTTGTGCGTTGCAACACAAACATACATATTATATGGTTCAACTTCATTTATATCTAACACATCTATGTAGAGATTATACATCATTGATTCCTATTGTAATATTTAATGGGTCTTAATATTTCTGTATGATATTCCTTTCCATAATATGTGTGCTTGATATGTGGTGTTACCAAATATTTGTATAGATTAGAGATTGACCATGATTGACTCCTTTGCATAAAGACGTTACCAAATAAACCAAAGATTAATTTGATTTGGCAGATAAAATTGGTTTAAATAGATCGGTGGGGGTAAAAACCCGGTTTAACAGTAGATTGATGAGGTATAAAAGTCGATGGAAGGATGGAGCGTACGTGGGAGGTTGGTTGAAGCTATGGTAGGGTGGAAACTGAGTGAAAAAAGGAATCTTAGGTTCTTTCTAAATAGTAGAGATCGTTCTTCTTTTCATTTTTTTTTCTCATATTTACTTTTACTTTTTCAATATTTTGAATTTTAATTGATATTTGCAGTTTCATTTTTGGGCGTATGTTTGCTAATTTCCCTTACTTTTCTATTATTTCGGGAATACACATGAATATTTTTGTACTATACTAACATACGCCTAGATGTGGACAAACAACCTTTTTAAAAATACATAAATGTCAACAAAACGCACATGGAATTTTTTTATGACTGTTCTTCTTTTTACTTTTTCTCATATTATTTACTTTGACCTTTTCAATATTTTGACTTTTTATTGATATTCACTATTTTATATTTTGGGGATGTTCATACTAATTTCCCTTTCTTTTTATATTCTTTGAGTATACTGACATACGCTTAGATGTGAACAAACAACCTTTGTAAAAATACATAAACGTCAAGGAAAAACAAATGGACATATTTGTTTGTATATAGTAATACGTGTAAAACATGTGGTGAACATGTTATTGTACGCATGCGCACACACAACACACGCACACGCACACATGCCCACACACGCCCACACACGCACACCCACGCGCACGTACACGCACAAAGAAATTTTAAACCTTAGCCATTGAGTTTTGCCCGTGCCTAGCCCATATAGGGGAGGTCGGCGTGGGTGATTTGCTCACTATTCTACGGAGGATTACTATATGGCGCTTTAGGCGCCGGTTGTAGTTGTTTCTGCAAACCGGCGCACACTCCACTCTCAGCTATGGGCTGGCTCATTATAGGTAAAACAAAGTGAGTGAACCGGGCTTCAAATCCGCAAACCCCTTCATTGCAAGGGCTCCGGTCTAACCACCATGCTATTGCCCCACTGGTGCAAAGATACTTCACTTTTCCCTTTTATTTCTTCTCTTCACATTCACGAAAGCCCGGTTTTAGGAAGCTTCCAAAAACGGGTTTTCCCCGTTCGCGGTTTAGTTTGTGGACGGTTTAATTCAGTTTTTCCTTTTTCTTTCATTTTTACATGTTTTTTTCAAAATTGTTGATTTTTTTAAAACGTCTGTGAACTTTTTTTATAAAAATCTATGGATTTTTTTTCAAATTTATGAACTCTGTTTTCAAAATCTATGGATTTTTAACAGATTTGTCAACTTTTTACAAAATCCAAGAACTTTTTTCAATTTTCATAAACTTTTCAAACTTTCCAAAATTTATAAACTTCTTTTAAAATTGATGATTTTTTTAAAATTCAATGAACTTTTTTCAAATGTGATGATTTTTTTTTCAAAATTTTGAACTTTTTAGAAATTAATGTACATATGTTAATTCACGAATTGTTTCAATTTTTTATATATTTTTCTTATTCAAAAATCAACGGTCGACTGGTCAGCATGAAGCGACATGATCAAGCCAGGAGGGAGCAAGGGAGCTCGTGTTTTCTGGGGCCAGGCCCAAGAGTATGGCTTCGTGGGCGCCAGAACCTCTAGTTGGTGCCTAAACCGCTGACTAGGAGCTCCCTATTCTAGGAGGGCTCTGTAGGAGCAAAGGCAGAACACAAATTCATCGCCCGAATCTTTTGTTCGTTGGCTGGGCCCACTAAGCCCTGATAATTTTCCCGTCTATTACCACTTCTTCCTTTTCTCCTACTAGAAAAAACCTTCTTTCATTTTCTCCTTTTCTGTATTTTTTTGTACATTTCTTATTTCTTTTTTTTCTTGTGAGGGGAAGAGTTCTATTCCACAATAATAGGGTTTCAGTTGAAAACGTGAAAGTTGTTCTGTACACGGTGGTCTTCTTTGTAGTCAATGAACAATTCAATTCTTCGTACGACTATACAACGTCAACCGATCTACTATCCTGTTTCGCTCACATCTAATTTTCATTGGAATAAACTCTGTACCCACCATAACACACTTGATCTCTGCTACCAAATGACCATATGCTGACCGCGCCTCCGAAGAGTGTGATTGGACGACAATAGAATCCTCGCTGTCTTGCAAAGCCAACATCGTACCTTGTATCAGTGCATGCAACTCTGCCTCCAGTGCGCCATTGCCATTAAATTAGACCAGATATGCAGTGAAGTTCACACTTCCATCATGTCTTCTAAAGATCATACTCGCCGCTGTGGAACCATGGATAGGTGCAGGAGAAGACACTATCCACGGAGAGGGCAACCCAGTTCGCTGGCGGTGGAGGCCATCACAGAACAGGGGCAACCCCCTTAATGTCTCAAGCAGGTTCAAGTCCATCCCTGGCATCTGCCCCTTAATAATTTCAAACGTAGTATACCTCCGAGACAGTTTGAGAGATAACATATAACTCCGAAGATAGTCAGCCGACACTTCAAGGGATGGAATATCTTTGCCTTGGAAAACATCCGTCAATAGTGACCAGATCCTCCACACCAGCATGATGGCGCGTTCTCTCACATCGTCCCTGCAGTCTGCCAGCACATTTAGCAGCCATTCCTTCCATGTATTTCTTTTTGGTTTTCATCTTTGTTTTTTCAATATTTCCTAGGTTTTATTTTTCACTTTTTGGGAAACACATGAACATGTTTACAATTTACATGAACATATGTTCCAACACGTATGAACAATTTTTATTTGCTCTAATTTACGATGCTTCGTTTAGCTTGGGTATAGATTTCAATTTAATTTCTATTTTCACAAATTGGATTTGCCGAATTTATCATGACTCTGAAGTTCAACACAGTCCATCTTTCATTCATTTTCCTTCTGATAGTAAAGACATATTTGAAACGGTTAAAATTTTGTCACGTCATAAAGAATTCTGTCGTCGACGAGGATGAGTAGCGACAGATACAGAGCGCGGGATGGTCAAATGGTGTTGTTGTCCCCGAGGAAGCTGATGGCTCAGGCTAAAGGGGATTGTGAGTTGATCTCTTTGCATGAAAGATAAGAAAAGATAACGCAAATACTTTTTTTTATGTATCAGCTATGTAGTTGTCGTATTCTCATTACATGTTTTAACAAGTTTTTTATTATTTTATATTTCATATTCATGTAAACATTAACTGCAGATTTTTCACCACGGTAATTTCTTTTATGTTGCTCACCACATATGCGATGTGGTTGTTTTTCACCAGGAAATAATTTAATGTGTAGCATAATTTCTTTTTGACCTCGAAACCTAAAATCCTGCCAAGAAAATGTGTTCATGAAGGAAACGACTCAGGCTCTCGCGATCGCGTCGCCCCCGCGGGCGACCGGCCACGCCCCGGTTCCTCCTCCGCCAGCTCTCCCTCAACCCCCCTCCCCGTCGCTGTCGCCGACGTTCACCGCTGGGCCTGGCCCGGGCAACGCTGGTGGCGGCGGCCCCCGGCCATTCCCCTCTCGGTTGCTCTCCGGCGTGGGGCGGAGGGCGCCGGGGGGTGCTCCCGAGGCGGCCGCGGTCCAGCGTGGCGGCGGGGCTTCCTGGCGCGGCGCGGGAGATCGGCTGGACGGCGGTGTCGCCGTTGGCGGCGGGGTGGCGCGACCAGGCGGCGCCCGCTTGGCCCAGATCTGGGCCCTTCGGGCCCCATCTGGGTCTGGGCGGGCCGACGGCGGGGCGGGTCGGTGGCGTGGCTTCCAGGAGGCGGGAGAGCAGCGATGGGCATTGGGGGCTGGCGGTGCTGGCGCCGCCCTGCTGCAGCGTGGCTAGCGGGGCTTAGCGGGCCCGATTCGGGCCTGGCCGGGTCAGGGGTGGCCTGGTATGCCCTGGTGCTGTGTCCGGACGACGACCGCGACGGTGCCGGAGGCACGAGCCTCCTGCACGACGGCGGAGGAGGTGGTTCCCTCCCGCGCGGCTACGGTGCTGCTGCTCCCATCGACCAACGCCGCCTCTCCTCGTTCTCTTGGCCTCGTGGTGGTGATCTCAGTGAGGCGGCGTGGGTGGCATTGTGACCGCGGTGGCGCATGCTGGTGGGCGGCGAGCTGGCTGGTTGGCTTCGATCCGGTTGGGCGGTGGGGTTTGGAGTTGGGAGAAATCCTTGCCAGGTCTTCCGGCTCCGATGTGGTGACGCCTGCGGGTGCCACCATCCCTCCCTGGAGGGTGTCGATGGTCTTCATTCCCCTCTACCCTCCGCGTGCCGGGGAAACACTAGGACACGTCCGGGCAGCAACGTCGTCGGCGTCGCATTCCTTCCTGGAGGTGTTGCTTGGTACGCGGAGGATCGGAGCCTAGGATAGTGGTGGGTAGATTTTGGAGGGCGCAGCGGCAGTGGGTCATCCGCGCTTTGTCGAGCTACCGGTGTTGGCATTGTTTCTTCTTCTTTTTCTTTGGCTTGTTGTGCTGCTCGCCCGAGCGTATGTTCTGTAATCGGTGTTGGTGCTTTGAAATACAAAGCGGGGGAAAACCCTTTTTCGGTACATTGCCCTTTTGTCTGGCTGGAATGGCATCTAGACTTTTTTGTGTGCATGAAATTGCACATAGTTGTTTGGGCCCGCGGCACTGTTACGGAAAGAGGGCTTTGGGTACATATATATATACGTGATCAGCTAGATGTCCTATGTACGACAACGTTACGTAAGCTTACAGCTGGACCGGGAGGAGAACTACAAAACCCTAATTTGTTAATAATCCGGACAGATCATCGATCGGTCTGATCCCATGGCAGTTCCTTTGCGCAATCTGCTGGCGAGGGGAATGCGCCTGCCGTCGCCGCCGCTGCCGCTGGGAACTCGGTCTCTCGTCTCCATGAGGTTCATCAGCTCCTCCAACTCCCAGGTTCGTCCTTCCATACCCTGCATGCTATCGATCTGCTCCCAACAGTACTTAGTAATTTGGTCGTCCAACCTATATATATCAATCATGCATCATCCCCTCCACTGCGAATTTCAGCCTGCAGTTTTACAATGTCCTCATAGCTAGAAACCATCTAATTTAGCACGCATATGCAACCTCATACACAGAAGCCATTAGGGTGCAAAAATACAAATAACAGCTCAACTATGCCTGATTGCTCGTAACTGAGCGTACATCCATCACATCCTCTTGAGACATGATACTTTGGATCCAAGATTTATATCATTATTTATATATACCTCTCAGGTTACCTTTTTTTACCTCTTCTCAGGAAAGCCTTTCTTATGCTCGAAGGTCGTACCAAGATAAGCTAGACTTACTTGATCGAGCAAAGGAAAGCGAGGAATTTACGAGGTGAGTTGACTAAGGGATTACAATCTATAGCAATCTAATTAAGTGGCGCATGTACCCACCGACACTTTCTGGGGAAATTTCTTCCACAGAGATAGGAGATGCATGAATCAGAATTATGAAATGATTTATCTCACAAAGCATTAATTCCATTAACAATATGTCTTCACCGCTCCATTCACCTCGATTAGAGCTTCAAAGTAAAATCTCATATTATGATTCACGTCGTTTTCATCGCCATCGGCTGCCCATGGGTTCCACATTAGCGCCTGCCGTGATAATAGAGTATGGTACCAGGTAAAATTGTATATGTTATTGATACTGCAACTTAATGAAGAGCTACACAGTGAGGATCCGGGTGTTACCAACAAGAGATCGTATCTGCTGGTCTTTATATGAATGGAGAGTGATATTTAATAAACTGGTAACTAAGTGGCTATAACCAATTTACTTACTAGAGCGTTTTTAACACTAGTATGTTATAAAAAACGCTCTTATATTATGAGACGGAGGGAGTAGTAAAAGTCAACTTTAATCTGAAAACTACTAGTGGAAAATAAACCCGTGAAACATGAAAACTTTGAAGCTAGTTTCGAAGATGTTATTGTAGCAAAGCCATTGGTGAAGCACATCTTCAACCAGGTAAAAGGGTTGACACATAAAAGTTCTTAAAAATATAAACCAAAAGGAATCTTATTGACGCCATGCTTGCATGTATTAATCACTTGGTGTATCACATGCATGTGTGAGATAGTGGAGAGGTAGCTGCACAAAGATACAATGTGGGAAAAATGTAGTCATGTCCTATACTCCTATATCCTTACGTGTTTTAACTAAATTTGAAATTAATGCTAATGCATTTTCCTCTTCTCTTTTTATGAAGGTGGAGTACTCGCGTATTTGGAAGGGGAAGCAAATGTCTGAGATGGTCTTTCTGGTTGATTATGCCTGTTAATATGGCGGCTGCTGTTCTGAAAGTGACCCGTCCCTTTGAAAGTGACTCAGCCCAGTAGCTATATATAAAATTTTGGAGCTAGAACATACATGCATGTGAGATTGAATTGTATTATATTCGCAAAAAAAGAGATTGAATTGTATTATATGAATTAAATCTGATCTATGTGAAAAACACGAGTTTAGAAGATCCAGACAATATGAACCATCAACATATCTAGACTTCTGGATCCTAAATTCATAAAATAAAGAAATGAATTTTCAAATTTTCAAATACTCACTTCTGATTGTTTAGCAAAACACATGTAATAAAACCTTTGCTCCTATCACGATAATTGAAAACAAAACTGTTATAGTACCACATATGCCATGTTTCCGGCCAGGCCCCACCACTCCGTCCATCCACCAGTAAATGTAGTTCCATTTTTGTCGTCAAAATTTTAAAATTTTGACAAACTTTATAGGGAAAAGTAACAACATCTATGGCACTAAATTGATATCACTATAACCATTTTGAAATGTAGTTTCATAATACACAAATTTTATTTTGCGAGAAAACTTTCGATCTATTCATCTTCAATCACGGCAGTACAACGAACACCAGAAATAATAAAAATTACATCCTGGTCCATAGACCACCTAGCGACAACTACAAGCACTGAAGCGAGCCGAAAGTGCGCCGCCGTCATCGCCCCTCCCTCACCGGAGACGGGCACAACTTGTTGTAGTAGACACCAGAACAGCAACCGACTCCGATGAAGAATAACGTAGATCGGAAGGATCCAACCCAAAGAAACATGAACATAGACGACCAATAACCAGATCCGAGCAAATCCACCGAGGGTAGATCCGCCGGAGACACACCTCCACACGCCCACCAACAATGCTAGACGCACCATCGAAACGGGGGCTAGGTGGGGAGACCTTTATTCCATCTTCAGGGAGCCGTCGTCGTCTCGCCTTCCTGAGCAAAACACAAACCCTAACAAAAACCAAAGGAACGACTAACAACGGAGCCCTCCTGTCAGCCCTTTCTAGGATCCACCTTGCGCCCATGGCCCTAAGACCACCGGAGGCGAGGCGGACCTGTGGTGGTGCGGGCGAGAGGCACGAGCCCTAGCTTTTTTTTAGGAGGAGAGCTACAAAAGCTATGCTTTATCGATATTTTTTCATAATACACCAATTTGATGTCATATATGTTACTACTCTTTTCTATGAAGTTGACCAAAATTTTAAAACTTTGACTTAGGATAAAAGATAGAAGTACACTTATTTGCAGACGGAGAGGGTAGTGATTTACATTGTCAAACCAAAATAATGGATCCTTGATGTTGTTAAACCAATCAATCTTTGTACATTAATTACAATTATTTAAATTAGTTCTGATTCAGACATAATAATGCTCATCACAGTAAAACACATTATGACCTTAAAGTTGGGCATTAGCTATCACATGTGATGTATCCCGTGATAATTGATTAATTGTGGATGTTCGTGCCACAATATGGACACTTCTTATTTAGGTTCTTTAATACGAGAACGAGTCGCACATCATCGACCCACAACTTTACATAACCCACAACTTTACATATACGGATGAGCAGGCGCTGGATCCTCTAATTTTTAAATAGCTAGAACCCAAACTATCTCATTTTCCTCTCCATGCAACAATGTCACGTCATCAAGTCATGCATAGTGTCTCCCTCAAAAACAAAAGAGTCATCCATGTAGTCATAAGTTACTTTTCTCCCTTTATTCTCTCCATGCAAAACATAACATCTCCTGCATGTCTTCTTTTGGGGAATTAAGTCATGTTATATTTGCTTTTGCATTAACTTTAGTCTTCTACCACTTATCCATACCTTTTACCAAGGTTCCCGCAGCAACGCGCGGGGCATCGTCTAGTTTTAGTAGTACTCCATCCGTTTTTTTAGTCTGCATATAAGATTTGTTTGAAATCAACTTCATAAAGTTTGACCAACTACATAAGAAAGAAATATCAACATTCTTAATATGAAATCAATATCATTAGTTTGACCAACTTTTGTATTGTAAATGTTGATCCTTTTTAAGAGTACATTTGGTCAAACTTTGTGTATTTTTACTTCAAATAAATTTTATACTCGGAGTAAAAAGAAATGGAAGGAGTAAAAGAAAATTGCATCTCGGGAGGGCAGGCTCTAGCTTAAAGCCCCTCTAGTAGATTTGCTGTTGACCAGAATGATTTCACAAAGTTTAGATTTTTGATATAAAGCGGTTTTTATTAACTAAAAATGTAGCATCAAGCGGATACAAATTTAGATAACATGTTATATACTCCCGCCGTCCCAAAATAAGTGTCGTGGCTTTAGTTAAAAGTTTAACTTTTTGAACTAAAACCATGACACTTCTTTTGGGACGGAGGGAGTATGATCTATAAGTTTTGTGTGTACTAGTAATTTGCTTGCACTCTTTACATGCACAAGTAATGACGCCACATTTTTTGCTTTGATCGATTCCTGATTCGAATTTGACTATCAAATATCTATTTAGCATGCAACTTAAACTTGCGTGCATTAGGTGGTTGCGTGCATTGCCCGTACATTAACAATCGCACACATGATATATATTATCAAATCCAAACGATGTATCCCTGATTTTCTTAAAGCAATCAAGCTTTGTACAATAATCACAATTGTTACAATCAGTTCACACGTAATAATGCTCGTCACAATAAAATAAAGCACATGCATATCGGCACATTTGTTATTAGGATATAAAACTGGGCATCAACTGTCGGATGCAACTTAGCTTTTGATAGTTAATTAATCATGTAGGTGAGTGCCGCAACACGGGCACTTCTTGTTAGGTTCATCCACGCTAGTAGTACTAGCAGTGTTGCGTCGCACATCATCAACAAATAAAATGAGCTCTGTTACAACGATACCACCAGCCCACAACTTCATACTCCCCCATACATGCTTAAAAATTCCCGACATCTTCTTGTGCTCATTCCTTCAAAAGAGAAACATATATACATACATGAACTTAATTGTGGAGTGATGAAACGATAAATACACATATATATACTTAATAGCAGGGTTAATGATATGGCCACCGATATAAGATATGCCATCAAGAGGATACGAGACAAGAGTTGACTATTAGGTTAGTTTTGCACTCTCTCTTTCTCTTTCATCCCTTTTTTTTTTACCTAGAGCACCCTTACAGTTTGACTCCTGCATTAGAGCCCACTAAATACTCTTTTCCAATATCCCTCTTTTTTGCATGCACAAAAGTACCATGCATGTAAGCAAGCTTTTAGCCTACTATTATACTTGATCCCAGTAAGATCAATACTAGTGTTATGAAAATATAATGCAAAGCTGTAACAACGATCGGTGTTAATTAATTACCTCCTACGTCGCCAAACTTCATGAAGCTGTTCTTCTACAAGGTGTGCCTCGTGTTGGATCTCCTCTTCACTAGCTGATTCCAAATTAAATATTCTGCCTTGCTTCTCTGGAACCTACGCATGTAGAGATGCAATTAATTAGTTAATAACGGTAAACTTGAAGATGAGGACAAATTGATCAATGTCGAGTGATACCCTAAGGCTCTGGTCGGTTACCCCCTGTTCCAAGGGGATTGGAGGGGATTTGTCGGGAATTTGACTGGTATGGGATTTAATCCCCTTCATTCCCTTCCAAACCCCCTTCAAATTCATGTCAACCAAACACAGCCTAATTGATATTTGTCTGAGAACAAGTGACAATGCATGCATGTACGTAAAACCTAAAAAATAGCATGCAGAGTTAAGTCACTACTCGATATATGGAGATGCGAAGACGGGTGTGCGAGACTGCGGTGCTATTTTCGTGATATATGGAGTAGTATACGCTTTTCAATTTTACCAATTCAGTCTACTTAGCAATCATGAATAATAACATCGGGATCTATTTAGCAATACTATCCATGATTGGCTTAGTTAACTTATAGTACAACTTTAATGGCCAACAGCAACAGGGGGCATATGGTTCAATTAGTGGCGATCTGGGCTGGCAAATTTTGCTTCGAGAGGAACTAGCTAATTTGTAATGTGCGTACTTACCTGAGAGGTCGAGTTGAAGATGCGGGTGAAGAAAGGGCGGTGAGTTGCCGGCGGCGGCAGTCGCAGAGCGAGCCTCCTCGCCAGCAGCGGCAGCACCATGGGATCGCTCGATATGGACCAATTAGGGTTTTGTCTGGACGGACTGGTACCCACGTCAGTAAATATATTTTCCTATGCACGCGCACCTTGGCCTCTCCATATAGCTTACGTGTCGGAAAGATTAGATCGGAGCACTCTTCCACGTGGGTGCGTTACGTACGTAGGCCACGCCAACAGCTTTGCCTTCTGCTCCTTTCGCAAAAACCGTAATATAAGACGCTGGTTTTCACCGATATTTTCGAACCATGCACGAGGGGCTGCATAATCTTGTTTTTGCAAGGATAAAGGGAGTTTTATTCCTTAGGTAATAGGATTACAATCAGCTGGCAGGAGCTCCTCAATACAAGGACTTCTTTGAAGCCAAACGCAGTACATAACTCAGTACGGCTGTAATTAGCCAAAGAGTGAATTCCGGTTTTTACCCCCTATTTTGACATTTTTGACACTACTTACCTCATTTAGCGAAATTTCATCCATTTTATCTCATTTAACAAAAGATCTGCCACGATTTACCCTGTTTAAAATTTCATGAGTGTTCTGGCAGACAGGTCCCAATTGTGAAGTCTAGCTGGCATGCCACGTCGATGGTTTTTTCCTGCTTATTTTTCTCTCTCATGAACCAGTCCTCACGGCTTTTCTCGACCGGACCGGCCCGATGGAGGTCACTTGCGTCTCGTCCAACGCATAATGCCTGAGTTGACCACGCTCCTTACTCACACCTAATAGATTGCATCGCCCGTCCAGGCTTCTGCCCACACGTACCCGTCAGGCTCGCTCGAACTTATGGTTAGGGATTGTCAGGCAACGGCGGCGGCGTGATTTCATACCTCCTCGAGCGGCGTTATATATGGTCGTGACATCAAGGCAAGAAATGACCCCGTGGAATTTGGCTCCGTCAATCTCGCCGATGTCTGGGCGCGACATCAAGGCAAGAAATGACCCCATGTAATCCGGCTCCATCAAGCTCGCCGACGTCGGCGTGGGCGCGTCCATGTACATGCCCCCATCAGGTTGTGCTCGGTTGCAGATCTATGGGAGCCGCTCGTCCAACAAATCAGCGAGGTTGGTGAACAAGCAAGCCCTCACGTCGTACCCCATTCCACATGGTTTTGACCATCTCCATCATATGTGTATTATGAAGTTTTCCTGACTCATGCATTGGCCGGTGAGGCGTTTGATTCAGACAGAATTAAAATGCTTATTAGAAGATCATGTGTATACATATCACCCATCTATAACTGACGTACATTGATTTAAAGTTTTTTCACCATTTTGATTATTGTTGAAATCCTTTTTTTTCTTTGTTTGCAGCGTGTGTGTGATTCGAAGGAAGGCGAACAATGTGTGCTATGAATATTGGAGGCCAGAGTGGTGCGGCCCAACTTACGCCTTATGCGTTGGACGCGAGCGACCTGCTCTGGCGATCATATCAGGCCAGCCCAGTCGAGCGAAGCTGCGAGGACTGGTTCAACGTGGAGAAAAATAGGTAGGTAAAAACTGTTGATGGGGCATGCTAGGTGGACCTAACAATTGGGACCTGCTCATCAGAATGCTCGCAAAATTTTAAAATGGGTAAATTGTGGCAAAACTTTTGCTAAATGGGGTAAAATGGATGAAATCCTGCTAAATAGGGTAATTAGTGTCAAAAACATCAAAATAGAGGGTAAAAACCAGAATTCACTCTTAGCCAAACAATGTGCTATCCTATTCTAAGACCTAGTAAATTTTTGGGGAATAAACTCCCGACCTTCCATTAGAAACTTGATTTCCATTGCCAAGTGCCCATATGCCAACCGTGTAAGAGAATCACTAGATAAGATGGACAGAGCCTTCGGGGAATCAGACTGCACATAAATTGGGAGCTCCATATATGTGCTGACAAGCGACGGCCATACCTTGCAGCGTGTATCTCTGCCCCCGGTGCATCATTACAATTAAAAATGACTCGGTAGGCCTCAAAAACCACGGCCCCAACTTCATTGCGTAAGATCATACCTGTCGCTGCTGAATCGTCTAGTGGTGAAAACTATCCATCTACAGACAAGGCAAGGGTCAGGAACTGCACCTCCTATGCAGTGTGCTTCAGGCTGGATAAAGTGCAGAGGCATCTTCCATTTTATAATCTCTTCAGTACTGAAATTCCTAGCATGTGATAATGATCTCAAATAGTTGTCCAGCAAGTCAACACTAGTTTCCACCGATGGTACAATTTTTCCATGCACCATATCTGTTCTCAACTGCCAAATACGCCAGATTAAAATGATCACCATGTCACGCACCTGTACAGAGCAGTTTGCCAAAACATGTAGTAGCCACTCCGGGCCATTGTCTATGAGCTGCTCATTGGAAGGAAGTAGCCAGATGGCCCTCATTGCGTCCCATAAAATCCTGGCATGACCACATGTTACTGACGCATGAAAAGTTCATTCCTTTTCCACACCACAAAGCATGCATGTATCACGTGTACTTAGGTGACGGTAGGACTTGCATTTGGTTAGTCGCCAGTGCGCCCGCGGCTGCCTTCCATGTGGACACGCGCATCTCCGAACGGCACCTTCGCTCGCCAAATACAGTTCCATAGCGACCGTTCCCCGCCGGGCTGGGAGCTGGACGCACCGGCGGCTACACAGTCGTCATGCTTGGCCGTCACTAACTTGTAGGCACTTTTTACAGGAAAGCAACCAGTTTTCTCCGGTGCCCAGGCAATGAAGTCTTGCCGGTTCCGGGGTGAAGCATGATTTTTTTAGGAAATATGTAGTGCGTCCATCAGCCAGTAGTACTCTTGTAGTCGCTGCATGTTTATCATTTAGAAAATCAGACACCCTATTCAATCTGCGATTTCTCTTTGGTGTCATTGGCCTAATATCATTGCCCCGTGGTATCCAGGGGTCCCTCCATGCACGAATTGACTTTCCATCTCCAACTCTCCATATAACTCCTTTTTCACAAGTTCAAAACCAAAGATGATACCGTTCCAAACAATAGAAGAATTTGCAAGGAACACAGTGTCCAGGATGTCACCATTTGGATAGTACTTGGCTTTGAGCAAACATGCACATAACTTGTAGGAACATCAATCAATCTCCATGCCTATTTTGCCAACGATGCTTTGTTAAAAGCTCGCATATCCCAAAACCCCATACCTCCTTTTGATTTAGGCAAAATCATCTTGTCCCATTTTTACCACGCCATTTTCCTCTTCCCCTTTTCAATACCCCACCAATATTGTCTCATCAGGCGGGTCAGCTCATCACACACCAACGCTGGTAACCGAAATACAGTCATAACATAAGTAGGTATAGCCTGTGCAACAGACTTGATCAAAATCTCCTTGTTATCAGAAGACATATACTGCTCACTCCAGTCTACTAATCTTTTCCTCAAACTTGACTGCAAAGTCTCAAACCTACCCTTGTGCATTCTTCCTTCTGGAACAGGTAACCAGAGATACTTAGGCTCAAAAACTTCCTTCCAAATATCCATAATACTACGAATTTCCTTTGAGGCAAGCTGAGGGCAATTGTCAGAAAATAGGATGGAACACTTTGATAGATTTATAAGTTGACCCGTCGCCTCTGCATAAGTGCTCAACAAACCTTTAACAATGCTCACCTGCTGCTCAGAAGCATGAATGAGTAAAAGTGAATCATCTGCAAAGAGTAAGTGGGATATTACTGGTGCCCTTCTATAAATCTGAACACCCCGCAAACCATTCTCCACAGTGGCCTAACTAATCAAGGCAATCTTGATAGAAGAGAAGAAGAGAAAAGTACACAATCTTGAGAGATACTCTCTTCATCCCATAATATATAAGACGCTTCTTAACACTGTAATGTACTCCCTCCGTAAAGAAATATAAGAGCATTTAGAACACTAGTTTAGTGATCTAAACGCTTTTATATTTCTTTAGAGAGGGAGTCCTATCTAAAACGAAAAGGTCTGATAGCTTCCGGGACTCCCACCACGTTACTCGACCTGTGTAGCCCCCCGAGACTCGTGGTGGGGTCTAAGTGGGATCAGGCAATCAGCCAACGTTGTCAACCCATTTGTGTAGGTAGTACTACCACAGCGCTTCTAGACAAATGTGGCAGTCCCAAGTCAGGTCATTATAGTCATGAGACCTCCGATGCCAACTCTAATGTTGATTGGCCCAACCCAATGTAGCAACCTCATCTTTTATCCTTTTTAGCTGCTAGAAAATGGAACAACGACACGATTGACTACAAACTACACAATACTACTATGCTCCTTTTCCCTTTTCTCTCTTGCATCACCTATCTCTCTCTACTCCTTTTCTGTCGCAGCACAACGCCTCTCTCTCTACTCCTATTTTCGGTCACACAGAAGCCTCTCTCCCTTCTCTCTAATAGCACCTCTCAGAAACACACACACAGAGAGAGAGATAGATAGATAGATAGATAGATAGATAGAGAGAGAGAGAAATCGCACTATCTCTCACACGTGTAAGTCGCAAATATTAGCATAAAATATGGGGTGCCAACGAGCCAATGGTGTGCAATGACAGGATGGAACAAATGGTGGCACTCTTTCACGTGCATGTAGTGGCTTGGCCTCATATGTGTCAGTTGGCTAATAATGCAGCACTGCAAACCACAAAGCTAAGGCAGACCAGGGATCGGATCACGAGATAGAACGACCACAACGAACAATGAAGATAATAGGGTGTCCATACACCAAGGTGTTCAAAAGTCGGTCTTTTTTATTTGGATTTCAGGTATTCAAAATAACGGCATGCATGGTAGGGAGTACTTTATCAACTCACGGGTGCACCCTGTCTACACTACATACATTAGTTCTACATGCGTGTCACAAAATACTAGGAGTTTCTTCGATTAGCCGTTTTAATACAAAATTTCTGTGAGATCTTTGGTTATTTCGGTTGTGATATGTCTATTAAAGTCTAAATTCTCCATTTGAATTGGTTAAATAGTTATTTATGAATATCATGACTATTTAGACATGGTATTGTGATAATCTTATTGTCGAACTCCATATAAAAAAGGAAATTGCTGCCGAAATTTAGAATTTTTGTAAGCACTTCGAGAACCGTGCACTAAGTAGAAAACGAGCCTTTTGTCCCGGTTCGTAAGGGCCTTTTGTCCCGGTTCCAGAACCAGGACTAAAGGGTCGTTACTAATGCCCTGACCCTTTAGTCCCGGTTCTAACCAAAACCGGGACAGATGGGCCTCCACGTGGCCTGCGCGCTGAGCCCAGGCAGGAGGGCCTTTGGTCCCGGTTGGCGGCACCAACCGGGACCAATAAGCCTCCACGCGTCAGCATTTCTGTGGCTGGGGTTTTTGTTTTTTTTAAGGGGGGGGGGGGTTGGGGGTTTTGGGGGGTTAATTTAGGTATTTCATATATTGTGTTAGATAGCTAATTAATAGAGAAAAGTGTCCTCTCTTATGTCCGTGCTTGGTCGACGCTACATACTATACATACGTATAGAGAGGACTAGACACGCTAGCTAGCTAGTAAGCAAACGAAGGAAACAGAAGATCGTCATGAACATATATGCATACAGAGAGAAGTGATATCGACCACCTCTCCTTCTCCGAGAGATTGGTCGAACAACAAGTTCTCGTATATCTATCGTCCGACACTACCGGCTACATATATACAATAATTATCTCTTACAAATATAATCTCCTAAATTATGGACGCATGGTCCACATAGTACTCCGTCTTCAGCGATCACGTGGTCAAGAAAGAATGCCGCCAATTCCTCTTGAATTGCTCGCATGCGATCTGGTGCTAGGAGTTCATTCCGCATCCGAAACATCTAATTTGAAGAAGGGGGTCAATATATATATATATATATATATATATATATATATATATATATATATATATATATATATATATATATATATATATATATATGAACGAATGAAACTCAACACAAATGATGGTAATAAAATAAAATTGTGAATATTGTTATTTACGCACTTCATATTGTTCGTCAGAGTACCCGCCCCGCTCACAGGTCGTGTGGCGGATGGACTCGCAGACATAGTATCCACAGAAATCATTCCCTTGTTCCTGCCACAACCACTTTATAAGAAATAGAGGTCAATCAAACTGATAAGCAAGAATGCCAAATGGTATTGATGAAACTAGCGCTTGAATCACTAGGAGATGCGCGGAACATGCTACTATAGTACTTACTTTCGGGTGTCTAAATTTCAGCTTCTTCGGCAGTCCCGGAGCTTTTCTGGTGAATTTTCTCCAAACCCTGCCGAACAAAGAAAACAATTACTTGATATCAGGAAATGAACAAAGTTGCTGATATGGTGGATAATGATCGATTTAACTTACTTCTGGAGGATTTCAGTCATGTCCGCATACTCCTGAGGATCTTTTCGTCTAGAGTCCAAGACAGTTACTACTCCCTGCTCAAGAATAATCTCTAGGAGAATATAGTGGTAACTGCGCACGCATGCATAACTCATCAATTACATTACTATAACCTGGACTAATATATAAGGGAAACCGAATATGCACAAGACAGTAACACTCACTTGAAGTTGTAAGGAAAGAGTATTATATCTTTGTGTTCATTTCTTTTGAATGATCGTAGCAAGTTGGCCTCCGTATCTTCGGGCCTTTTTTCAACCTTAGTTGCATCTATGAGATATGTGTTAACGAACCCAATATCACCGATTTGTCTTTTCTTCAATTCGGCGATCTTCAATCTGCATAATATAGTGAGGATAATTATAAATACATGCAATGAAAGAGCTGAGCTATATAGAGAGACTTAATGACAGAAGTAGTAGTACTTACAGACAGTAGCAGGTGACCGTTGTTTTATCGAGGGCCAATTGATTGAAAAACTGATAGAACTCCTCAAATGGAATAGGCAACAGTTCAATTCCAACGAGGTCATGCTCC
Organism: Triticum aestivum; assembly: GCF_018294505.1. Classification (NCBI taxonomy): domain Eukaryota; kingdom Viridiplantae; phylum Streptophyta; class Magnoliopsida; order Poales; family Poaceae; genus Triticum; species Triticum aestivum. Next base: position 7,269,512 of record NC_057812.1, on the reverse strand, counting down.
GGTTTAACTCTCGCATACAAAGTACTCCTCCCCCAGACTCTCTGCAGATTTTCAAGTACCAATCATGCAATCTTCGCATCATCGTTGATAGAGATTTTTCATCTTTGACGAGAGGCTTCCCGTACTCGTATCTGTGGATCTGCACGTCCATGGGGTCATAATGTACATCGTCGGGCAGGTAATCGTCAAGATTGCTATAACCGGGCACCATCCTCGGATCGACGATGTCGCTAGGCACCTTGAGCGGGGGGCACGATTGCTTCGCTTGTTCGCCGAGCTGGGCAATTTGTTTCCCAGTTGCTCGTCGTTCTTTCAGCCTTTGATCACTGACTGTACTTCCCGACCGCTCCGCTTCGGCCCATGTCTTTGCAATAATGCGCTCATAGTTGCCTTTCGGCGGAGACTTGGGTGGTTTTGCCAGGGCAGCCAGAGTGCGCTTCACTTTCATCGGATCTACCTTCTCCTCCGGAGGTGGATGTCTCTTTGCTTTCAACCCTTGAAACCAGTCATCCACTTCGGTTCGCACGATCTTCGCGTTCTCCTCCGGGGTCCTCTCGTATAGTAACTTCTCTGGAGTCTTCAGAGAAGGACCGAATCTGTATGTCCTCCCGCCTCTAGCTGTACTGCTAGACGCCGGCCGAACAGACAGAGCGGCTGTCTTCTTTACTTGCGTACGAGGCGGAGGAGAAGGACTACGACGCGCCGGAGCAGCTGCCGGAGCGGCGGCGGGTCTCTTCCGCCCTTGCTGACTAGGCGGAGAAGGAAGAGGCTGGCTGCTCGGGCGCGCCGGCGCAGGCGGAGAAGGAGGCGGAGTGTCGCCACGCGCCGGAGAAGGAGCCGGCCGAGGGCCCTGATCGTCACTCGCCGGAGGAGGAGGAGGAGGCAGAGGCGTCCAGTTCGGAAGGTTGATGAGCTCCTTCCGCCATAGGCATGGAGTCTTCAAAGAAGAACCCAGCCGAGTCTCCCCTTCTCCGGTAGGGTGGTCAAGCGGGAGGTCCTCAAATCCCTCCGTTATTTCATCCACCATCACCTTAGCATATCCTTCTGGAATCGGCCGGCAGTGAAAAGTTGCGCCGGGTTCATTAGGAAAAACAGAGCCAACAGCCGCCTTGACCTTCATATTAATCCATTGCGTCATAAGGTGGCAATTTTGAGCCTCCGTGATAGCATCCACGGGATAGCTGGCAGGAGCCGTCAAGACAAGCTCCGGCTGAAGCAGCTCGGTGGAAGCCATGCTGCTTCTCCGCTGAGATGGCGGGGTAGCTTCAGGGGAAGCTTCGGCAAGTCGTTTGCTGCGATTTGCTTCTCATTCCTCTATCGCTTGTACCCTTGCGTGCAGCACCTGCAGTTCGGTCTGCTGCACTTTTTTCCTCCTCCCGTGGCTTTTGTAACCGCCTGCGTCCGGAAACCCAGCCTTCCACGGAATGGAGCCTGGCGTGCCTCGTGTCCGTCCAGGGTGCTCAGGATTTCCGAGGGCCTTTGTGAGCTCGTCGTTCTCTCTATCTGGAAGGAACGTCCCTTTCTGTGCTGCAACGATATAGTACCGAAGCTTCTTCAAGGGTATGTCAAGTTGCTCGTCCGTCCAAATGCACTTCCCTGTTACAGGGTCCAAGGTTCCGCCAGCCCCGAAGAACCAAGTCCGGCAACGGTCTGGCCAGTTCATTGTCTCTGGTTCGATCCCTTTTTCAACCAGATCATTCTCAGCCTTGGCCCACTTAGGCCGGGCTACGAGGTAGCCACCTGACCCCGTGCGATGGTGAAGCTTCTTCTTCGCAGCATTTTTCTTGTTTGTCGCGGACATCTTCTTACTCTTTTCCGATGTCTTGTGGGCCACAAATGCAGGCCAGTCATCTCTGATCTTCTCATATCTGCCCTTGAATTCTGGTGTCTCTTTTTTCTCGACAAACGTATTCAGGTCTTTCTTCCACCTCCTGAATAGGTCTGCCATCCTCTTAAGAGCAAAAGACTTGATTAATTGCTCTTTAACTGGCTTCTCTGGATCATCCTCTGGCGGTAGGGTGAAATTTGACTTCAGCTCAGTCCAAAGATCATTTTTCTGCATATCATTGACGTAAGACACCTCAGGGTCTTCTGTAGCCGGCTTTAACCATTGCTGGATGCTGATCGGGATCTTGTCCCTAACCAGAACCCCGCACTGAGCAACAAATGCGTTCTTTGTTCGGATGGCTTCAATCGGTTGGCCGTCGGGCGCGATTGCTATGATCTCAAACCTTTCATCCGATCTCAACTTTTTCTTCGGGCCTCGTCTCTTTACCTCAGTTGTGCTCGATCCGGAGGGCTAGAAAAAAGAACAAAGACTTAATTAATATGTGTACATACCAAAACAATGAATGCATCAATTAGCTAGTCAGCACAGGCTTAACTAATATATATACCTGGCCAGACTCGGTTCGGTCACCGGAGCCGTCATCACGGTCTCCTTCTTGCACCGGCATTGGGTCACCGGAGCCGTCCTCATGTTCTTCTTCTTGCACCGGCATTAGGTCACCGGAGCTAGCTTCTTCACCCTCTCCTTCCAGACCATCGGTGTCGTTGAGAAACAACGAGACGGCATCACTTCCTTCTGCGATTATGTCCCTCAACAATGCTTCTTTTGCTTCGTCTCGGGCGGTGTCCATAGTTTCTACAAATATTTACAACATGGCAATTATTATTCAAACATGATAGATGGATATATTAGTGGCAAACGTAGAACTAGCTAGCTAATCATAGTAAGGAATCATATATATATATATATATATATATTAATTAGTGGCCTCGAGGCTGCTTCTCTAGGGTTTGGGGTGGCCTCGACAACGCTTCAAGGGTTTGGGGTGGCCTCGAGAACACTTCAAGGAGGGGGTAATATCGACCCACCAAGTGTTGAAGCTATCGGGAGGGGGTATATCGACAACGACGACACTACATCTATGTCCCTCGACGACCCTCGTTCCCGATAAAAAAAGAGGAAGAAGAAGAAAAAAAGAGGAGAAGAAAGAATAGAGGAGATTGCCTAGTGTCAAAGGATTCAACAAAACGATGTCTTCATCATTAGGCGAAAGTAACAGGTGCATGATGGTACGAAGCTCCAAAGTTATTTTAGAACGGAGTCCCAGATAGGATAATTCGCTTTTTGGTACAAAGTTCAGCAAGAACCTTCCAAATATCGTTATTTGGAAGGCCTTTGCTGAAATTCGTACAAAAAGGCAAATTATCCTATCCGGGACTCCATTCCAGAATAACTTTGGAGGACTTCGTACCATCATGCCCAGGTTACTTCCGGCTAATGATGAAGCCATGGATTTCTTCAATACTTTGACACTAGGAAACCTCTCTCGACCCCTCGGCGATCCTCGACCCCTCGAACCCTCGACGACCCTGGAACCCTCGACCCCTAGATGACCCTGGAACCCTCGACCCTCGATCCCTAGACCCTATAGAACCCTCGAACCCTCGACCCTGAAACCCTCGACCCTTGACCCCTTAACGACCCTCGACCCTCTACCCTAGTTCCCGACCCTCGACCCCTCGGCGATCCTCGACACCCTCGTTCCCGATAAAAATTAAGAAGAAGAAGAAGAAGAAGAAGAAGAAGAAGAAGAAGAAGAAGAAGAAGAAAGAGGAGAAGAAGAAATGAATAGCTAGAGGAGAAGATCGGAGAAAAAAAAGAAGAAAAAAAAGAGGAGAAGAAGAAAGGAATAGTGCAGAAGAAGAGAAAATAGAATATTCTATTTTCTCTTCCTCTCCACTATTCCTTTCTTCTTCTCCTTTTCTTTTTCTTCTTTTTTCTTCTTCTTATTTATTTCTCCTCTTCTTTTCCTCTCCTCTTCTTCTTTCTTCCCTCTTCTTATTTTCTTCTTTCCTATCCTTCTTTTTCTAAAATTGTAACTTTTGCATATATAAAACTTTTCTAAAACTGTAACTTTCTATATATGAACAAAAAACTTTCTATGAACAAAAAAACATTTTTAACATATATATTTAGCAAATTCTAGCCACATACATCACATACACATATACATTATAGCCACATACACATATACATCACATATGAACAAAAAAATAAACTAATAAAAATAAAAAAACATATTGCAACATATGAACAAAAACATATAGCCACGTACATACACATACATTATATATATATGAAAAAATTTAAACTAATAAAAAAAGTGGTGGCACCGGCGGGGCAGAGGGGCGTGGCGGCAGCGGTGGCGCCGGCGGGGCAGGGCAGGGCAGGGGCGCGGGAGCGAGGCAAGGCAGGGGCGCGAGGTAGGTGCTCACAGAGGGGTGGCGGAGCACGGCGGGCGGCGTCGGGGCGCGGGGAGTGGCGCCGGCGTCGGGGCAGATGGCGTCGATCGAGGGCGGCGGCGACGGCAAAGTTGAGCAGCCTGACGGCGTCGGAGGCGGCGATGACGGTGAGGTGGACCAGCCTGACGGCGTCGGAGGCGGCGGCGATGACGAGGTGGAGCAGCCTGACGGCTCGGCGGCGACGGCGACGAGGCAGAGCAGCGGACGTCGGGCAGAGAAGAAAGGGATGGATTTTGGAGAAACTGCTAAGTGCTGCTTATATAGCAAAGCCTTTAGTCCTGGTTCGTGGCACAAACCGGGACTAATGCTCCCCTTTAGTCCTGGTTGGTGCCACCAACCGGGACCAAAGGCCTCTTTTCAGCAGCCCAAAGGGCGGGAAGCGGCGGCCTTTGGTCCCGGTTGGTGGCACCAACCGGGACTAAAGGAGGGCATTAGTCCCGGTTTGTGCCACGAACCGGGACCAATGCCCCCCTTTAGTCCCGGTTGGTGCCACCAACCGGGACCAAAGGCCTTGTGTTGCCCCGCGCCCAGATGTTTAGTCCCACCTCGCTAGTTGAGAGGGAGCCGCACCTGTTTATAAGGTGCGGTGCGCCTTCCCTCTCGAGCTCCTCTCTAAAGCAGGCTTTCGGGCCTAACCATGCAATGTGTGCCTCTGGGCCTACTGGGCCTCCCGCGGGCCTGAATCCTGGCCCATGGTAGGGTTTCTAATCGTATTCAGGCCATGGGTGCCCAGTAGATGGCACTTTTTTGTTTTTTTTTGTTTTTTTTGTTTCTACTTACAACAAAATACTTATTGTTGCTATATTTAATCTTTTTCCAGTTTTTTTGTTTTGTTTTTTGCATTATTTATTTTATTTTGTTTCTACTTACAACAAAATACTTATTGTTGCTATTTTTATTTTTTTCTAGTTTTTTTGTTTTGTTTTCTGTATTATTTATTTTCTTTTGTTTCTTGCTTTATTTTTTAATTCTTTTTGTTTTTAGGTCAGCAAAATTATAAACTTTCTGTTAGTGCCATTAGTTTTAGAAAAAATATAAATTTTCTGTTAGTGCCATTAGTTTTCAAATTTGAATAGTTAAAATTTGAATTCTTTGAAATTTGTGTGAATCACAAGTTTGTGATTAACTTTACTAAAAAAATAAACATAGATGCACCTATAGAGAAAATTCGACCTAAATTCATAGTTTTCAAATGAACTCTGAAAAAGTTGGCATAGCATTAGTCTGTTACAAATTTGGCATGGTATCATCATAATAGTTACGGGAGAAAGTCTTCACTATTTCTTCGCTTGTGTCATTTGCTTATTGCGCCGTAATCATGGATAATCTTCAGCGTTTATCAGGATGCTTGGGTCAGCCTTGACATTGAAGGGAGGAATTTCATGAAACCTTTCATAATCTTCAGACATGTCTGTCTTGCCCTCCACTCCCAAGATGTCCCTTTTTCCTGAAAAAACTATGTGGCGCTTTGGCTCATCGTATGATGTATTCACTTCCTTATCTTTTCTTTTTCTCGGTCTGGTAGACATGTCCTTCAGATAGATAACCTGCGCCACATCATTGGCTAGGACGAACGGTTCGTCAGTGTACCCAAGATTTTTCAGATCCACTATTGTCATTCCGTACTGTGGGTCTACATGTACCCCGCCTCCTAACAGATTGACCCATTTGCACTTAAACAAAGGGACCTTAAAATCTTGTCCGTAGTCAAGTTCCCATATGTCCACTATGTAACCATAATATGTGTCCTTTCCCTTCTCGGCTGTTGCATCAAAGCGGACACTGCTGTTTTGATTGGTGCTCTTTTGATCTTGGTCAATCGTGTAAAATGTATTCCCATTTATCTCGTATCCTTTGTAAATCAATACAGTCAAAGATGGTCCCCTTGATAACAAGTACAACTCATCACAAACAGTGTTGTCACCTCTGAGACGTGCTTCCAACCAACTGCTGAAAGTCCTAATGTGTTCACATGTAATCTAGTCGTCGCACTGCTTCAGGTGTTCAGAGCGCAGACTGTTCTTGTGTTCATCGACATACGGGGTCACCAAGGTAGAGTTCTGTAGAACTGTGTAGTGTGCTTGAGACCAAGAATGCCCGTCCCTGCATATTATTGAGTCCGCTCCTAGCGTGCCTTTTCCAGTCAGTCTCCCCTCATACCGCGATTTAGGGAGACCTATCTTCTTAAGGCCAGGAATGAAGCCAACACAAAACCCGATGACATCCTCTGTTTGATGGCCCATGGAGATGCTTCCTTCTGGCCTAGCGCGGTTACGGACATATTTCTTTAGGACTCCCATGGATCTCTCAAAGGGGAACATATTGTGTAGAAATACGGGCCCCAGAATGACAATCTCGTCGACTAGATGAACTAGGACATGCGTCATGATATTGAAGAAGGATGGTGGGAACACCAGCTCGAAACTGACAAGACATTGCGCCACATCACTCCTTAGCCTTGGTATGATTTCTGGATCGATCACCTTCTGAGAGATTGCATTGAGGAATGCACATAGCTTCACAATGGCTAATCGGACGTTTTCCGGTAGAAGCCCCCTCAATGCAACCGGAAGTAGTTGCGTCATAATCACGTGGCAGTCATGAGACTTTAGGTTCTGGAACTTTTCTCTGGGATATTTATTATTCCCTTTATATTCGACGAGAAGCCAGTCGGGACCTTCATACTGAGCAGGCATTAAAAGAAGATTTCTTTCTCTTCTTTCGTAAGAGCGTAGCTGGCAGGATCTTCATACTGCTTCGGAGGCATGCCGTCTTTTTCGTGCAAACGTTGCAGGTCCTTTTTTGTGATCCTCTAACATGCGATCGAACTTCAGCTTCTCCTTTTGACTTTCGCATTGCGTCCTTGCATCGACAATGACCCGGCGGAGATCATCATCATCGGGCACATCGTCTGGTTCCTCTTGATCTTCAGCAGCTTCACCCGTTGCAGCATCATTGGGCACATCGTCTGGTTCCTCTTGATCTTCACCAGCTCCCCCCGTTGCAGCATCACGGTATTCAGGGGGCACATAGTTGTCATCGTACTCTTCTTCTTCGTCGTCTTCCATCATAACCCCTATTTCTCCGTGCCTCGTCCAAACATTATAGTGTGACATGAAACCCTTGTAAAGCAGGTGGGTGTGAAGGATTTTCTGGTCAGAATAAGACTTCGTATTCCCACAATTAGGGCATGGACAACACATAAAACCATTCTGCTTGTTTGCCTCAGCCGCATCGAGAAACTCATGCACGCCCTTAATGTACTCGGAGGTGTGTCTGTCACCTTACATCCATTGCCGGTTCATCTGCGTGCATTATATATAATTAAGTGTCCAAATTAATAGAAGTTCATCATCACATTAAAACCAAAGTACATACATAGTTCTCATCTAACAACATATAGCTCTCCAGAGCATCTAATTAATTAAACCATACATTGAAACTATGTAAAATATTTAAATGCGAAAACAAAGGCGATCATAATCGCAACCAAGGTAACAATTGATCCAACGGCATAATGATACCAAGCCTCGGTACGAATGGCATATTTTCTAATCTTTCTAATCTTCAAGCGCATTGCATCCATCTTGATCTTGTGATCATCGACGACATCCGCAACATGCAACTCCAATATCATCTTCTCCTCCTCAAATTTTTTTATTTTTTCCTTCAAGAAATTATTTTCTTCTTCAACTAAATTTAACCTCTCAACAATAGGGTCGGTTGGAATTTTCGATTCACATACATCCTAGATAAATAAAATCTATGTCACATTGGTCCGCATAATTTTCATAAACAATAAATGAACCAATAGTTATAAAGATTAATATATATACCACATCCGAATCATAGACAGGACGAGGGCCGACGGGGGCGGATACCAAAACCATCGCACTATATAAAAGTAAGAAAATGATACAAGTATCTATCTAAACATACAAGTAAGAATATTTTTCCTTTCAGAAAGAAGATAAGAACAAGAGGCTCACCACGGTGGTGTCGGTGATGAGATCGGCGCGGGTGATCGACGGCGGTGAAGACGGGGGTGGGGCATGACGGACCGCTAAATCTAGACAAATCTCGAGGAAAATGGAGCTTTGAGGTCGAGCTTCGAGAGGAGAAAGCTTAACTAGTGTGGCTCGGGCATTTCATCGAACACCTCATGTGCATAGGAGGTGAGCTAGAGCACCACAAACCCCTCCCCTCGCCGGCCAGAGAAAAACAAAGCACTGGAGTGCTCTGCTCGCAGGCGAGGGTATATATAGGCACCTCATTGGTCCCGGTTCGTGGCATGAACCGGGACTAAAGGACAGCCTTTGGTCCCGGTTCAGGCTACCAACCGGGACCAATGGTGGTGGGCTAGGAGCCAGGTCCATTGGTACCGGTTCGTCCCACCAACCGGGACCAAAAGGTCCAGACGAACCGGGACCAATGGCCCACGTGGCCCGGCCGCCCCCTGGGCTCACGAACCGGGTCCAATGCCCCCATTAGTCCCGGTTCTAGACTGAACTAGGACTAATGGGCTGACTCGGCCTGGACCATTGCCCCCTTTTCTACTAGTGGTGGTAGCGCCGCCGGTAGACAGAGAAAGTCTGGGAGTTGCACCCATGATCCGAGTATGCAAGAGATAGTGAATGTAGGGCTCGTAGCAGGGATAAGACTAATTTCATCTGTTGTTGATAATTTTTTTGCCCTCAGGGCGAGTCGAAATAAATATAACTATTTATACCAAGTTTTTATGTGTATCAGTTTTTTAAGTTGTATTTTATAACAAGAGCTACATTTTCATTTTGTGAATACATTGCACCTTAAAATACTTATTTAAATCAAATCCAATTCAAAATGTGAAAATAGAAACAAAAAATTACATGTCTCCTCAAGTAAATTAAATTATATGTTCGTGGGTGAAATATTTTTGTGGAGATCTCAATAGCCCTCCATAAGAAATAACTTGATAGCGGTCTTTATAATTAGATATACTAAAATAGAAAAAATCTAAAGAATATAAGATGTTTATGAAGAGTTTGTTATTCAATCATTGACATGGTGCTTTCTGATTTTTCTCTAGTAAAATGCCTCTTACATATTCTAGTGGGTTCAATAGTTTATTGCTGACGTGTTTTTGCTTTGTACTTGGTACTAAAATAATAGAAATACCATCCATTTGGCTAAGATAACCTTGGTACAACTTGTAAAGTGCTCACAGGTGAGAGACAAGCATCCTAACGAAACTAGTCGTCAATTAGATTGATTTGTTTCTATGTGGTGCACACTTTTGGTTTTATGGTGTGCACTTGCTCCTATGAATTGGTCTTTTGCTTCCTAGATATTCTATTTTCTCTCTGTATTAAGTCAGGTTTTTTGGTGTAACTTATAGTTACCAATAAAGTTTTATTTAATATACACATTTTGTATGTGGGTAGGGGTCTCTGCCTCTTGGGGCACGGGGCGCCCTATTTGCTCAGCCTAGGGAACAACCCGGTGTGTTGTAGCAGTAGAAAGGTACCCTAAAATGAAGTCGAGACGCAAATCCCCGGTGGGGGACATACCGCAGAGCCGAATGTCAACACACCCACACTTCAAGCTGAAGGTGGAATGTTCCATGGGACCCTGCCCCCGCCCCCGCCCCGATGTTTGTCACATAGTATAAGTGGATGCCCTCACGTGTCCAAATAAATTTTCATGGGACAAGTGGGCATCCCACTCCCATAATCACGCTTAAATAATAAGGTTCATGTAAAATGATGTATCCAAACAAAACCCTGTTGCTGGCAATTTAAAGTGTGTGACTAATGTTGTATCATACTCCCTCCGTGTCAAAATGTAGCGCATATTTCATTTTGCGATAGTCGAACATGTGTATGTTTGACCAAGTTTACAGGAAAAAAAATCAACATCCATAATGTAAATCCGTACGATTACATTCATCATGAAGTCAACTGGGCAACAAAACATGGATCACCACTCACCAACTTGAGGAATGCAAAACATGAGAGTACAACTATTTAAGGACTTTTGCCTCAATTAAGATCAACTTATATACCCGCAGGTAGCAGACTTGGATATGTCAGCTCCTACTGCTCAGGTTCTCCTCCAGCCTTCTTCTAGAAAAGATAGACACAATTTCACGAATGCACAAGTAGTGGCAACAACATAATATCAGAAATTGCATACATCGTGCTCATCCAAATTTAAAATTTGTTATATCACTTCATCAGGATGGCATTAGTTTTAGCAAACATGGAGGACACAGCAATGATTAACCAATGTTCTTACGGAATTTTCGGTATTCATTCATATGCTCTGAAAAAAAAAAGGTAGAGTAATCCTGAAATCAATAGTTGCATATGAGTAGTAGCTACTGGTGGATGAAGTGATTGGTCGGCACAAGAGATCTGAAGATGCACGCTTCTACCATTGGAGCTGGCTAGGATTGTTAATGCAAATACCAAGATCGATCAATAAAAGAGCTTGAAATCAATTGTTTCAGAGATTCACACAGTGGAATCGTATTACCGCAAGTCACTTGTTCATTTGATTTACATTTTTTTTTGAGCAAAACGCTTGGTTTACATTTTTATAAGGCAAAACACTTGATTTACATTTTTTTTCGAGAATTACTTGATTTACATGGGTATGGCCAGAGACAGAACAAAGAACACGATACGGGTGAATCAACCTGTGGTTGAGTTGGTTAGGTGTACAGTGGTATCCTCAACCCATCAGGGTTCAAATTCTGGTGCTCGCATAATTTCTGGATTTATTTTAGAATTTTCGGCGATGCGTTTTCAGTGGTGGGAGGAGACGTTCCCGTCGATACGGTGGGGGCTTAGCCCAGTACTCCACGCACGCACCACAGCCCAGCCCACACCCGTGCCTAGTCTCCAGGTCACACAGCTCCTGTTCTTGGGCTTCTCCGCCGCAAATCGGCACCGTCGGCGAAGTCCTTTCCCACCGACCAGCGTCGCCAGCCCCTCAATGCCTACAGGACCAACTCCTGTGCAACGATGTGGGAGATGGGGAGGCCGAGGAGGTTGCCCGCCGAGCTGGCGGTGGCCGGGATGCGGGCCTCGCCGGCGCTCGTAGTGTGTGGCCCCCGCCGGCTGGATCTGCGGGTGGCCTACCCGTCTCGTGAAGCATCCGGCAGTTCTGTGGATGCTTCGCCCGCATAGGTCGCTGAAGTGAAGCCTGACGGCGGGTGGGCCGAGCTGTTCCCCTCCCTCCGCATGTAGCGGCAAGGACAAGGACAGCGAAGAAGGTGCACATTTCTTCTTGCACCTCTCCTCTCCCCCCTTTCAATTTATATTCAACGTACCTTACCTTGACTGGACATGACGGGTGAGCAGCAGGGCAGCAAAATCAGTGGACCTCACTCCACAATGTACCTAATTTCCACCATACATCAAGATTATATTAGGACCATGTAATGCAGAGCTAACGAATTACTCACCTACGCGGAAAGATGGAGCGAGCATTCATATTTCACATTGTGTTTTAGTCGCCGGAGCTATCATTTGCTTGCGGAAGTGAGGCAGGTGTGGTACATTACATTTGCGGTCGCCGGAGCTATCATTTCTTCAGTTCAATCTGTTGTGTTTGTGATGAGCATGTTGACGTCTCGGGTGGGCAATGGGCCCTATTCCGCCATCAATGTGATAGCATCAGTTGTGTACTATCACTGTGATTGATACCCACTCCACTCTTCCTCTTGCCTCAAGATTTAGTTCAGTTGATTCCACTTAGTGCCCACATTGATGCACCACCTTTCGCCAACCAGTGCACGCACTTCCCCTCTTGGCTTCCTCAGCTCCGGTGACCAGCGGGAAGCATCTCTCTCTGTCCCAGGTAATAAGATCTATCTCCCTCCCACCTTAGCCTTGGTTCCTTCCCTTGTGCATTAGTAGATCTGTTCCTGTTTCCAGCCTTAGTGGATAGTGGATTCCTCGCCGCCAAGGCCCTCCGCCCCCGCTGTATCCCCTGTGCAAAACTGTAGAAGCAGGGGCAGAGCAGAGGAGCCAGAGCAGGGACTGTAAAAATCGTAATCCTGGACCTGGGGTACAACCCCCATATCTAGTGTCAAGTATGTGCTGAATTGATGGATCAGACTATAATAAGAAGTTTAAGATTGTATTTTCTGTGTCAAAGTATTTTTGTCACTTGAAGATTTATTTTGCTTGATTCTGCTCACATTCATGCACCACCTTATCCCTGCCTCTTAGTCTCCTCCACATTCTCCGGTTGGTGGCTTGATGGATTCCACGCCGTCGTTGGCCTCACAGGTTCTCCGGCTCATTCATCCCAGAGCGCACCAAATTAGGTTGCCCCTTGTGCTGTGCAGCCCCTTCCTTCTACAGGATCAATGGTGTGTGGACAGAGCCATTTTGGGTATGTACAGACATGAGATGAAGTTCAGTGATTTGTACCGACATTTTTCGACTCTTGAACAACCCAAGTGTAGTAAGGATGACAGATTTGCACTTCACCGTTGACTCTCAACCATGGTTTTTAGAAGCCAAATCGGTTTGCGGCTAAACCCTTCCTTAATTACCTGCCCCAGCTATCACTTGTTTGTTTGGGGCAACAGAGGAGTGGAGTAGGAGCAGCAAATGTATAATCCTAATGCTGGAGCAGGACCAGGGCCAGATGCAAACCCTGGCTAGTCTCAAGGCTGCGTTGTACTGTATGACTCGGATCATAATGAGAAGGTTTCCCTATGTTGAGATTGTGTTCACTATGTCCAGTATTTATTTAATGGGACTGCATTTTTTGGGTGGGTTCTTGCATGTTTACACAGGGCTTTTCTACAGTACTAGCTACTGGATGAACTTGATCTCCTTCCTTGCGCCAATGATTTATTTATAACGATGATTGATATCCAAATTTGCTTCCTGCCACATTCTCGCTCGCCGAGGTTTATTCTTTTTGTCTATGCCCTGAAGAGGTACCTTGTAAAGGACTTTCTGATGTATTGGTTATTTTGGTGGACTACTTGACTGACGGGCACGCTTTCCTGTTTTCTGCTGACGGATAGTAAACTAAGTGGGCAAATCAGGAATTAGAGGACAGGAAAATTTGCGCCCATTAAGTAGGTCCTGCTAAGTGGGTAAAGTAGTGTCGTCGAAAAGTACACGAAAGTGCGCATCCATTGGAATGGCTTATTCAGAGCTTCAAGCATTCTGGAACCATGCTGCTGGCCCCAAAAGAAGTTAGTGGCATTCATACCTGCATTTGTTTATGTCTCTTTCTTGGTACTTGCCTCTGATTATTTATAACTGTGCGCACTAGCAACGTTGATAATGACTCCTCAGAGTCGACGTCAGGATATACTGTACTCCTCCTTTCTTACAGAATAGGCAGGATACTACACGCCATTGGGTAGAAAACATTTAGCTGATTATCGGACTAATGCTAATTCGATGAATCAGGCTGGTCTACAACAGAGATGCCTTTTGGCAACCATGTGAACTGTTACAGTATGATGAAGGTAGAAATCATTTCCAGAGGCAAGACAGTCTCAAGAAGGAAAAATCAGATACAGATACCCAATGGATACAGATAGCTCAGCTGTCCGCCTATGCTAGTTCAAACTATAAAAGTCACTGATTTTTTTTCGGTATGTACATTCTTTCCAAAGCTGGTTGTTACATCAGCTAGAAACTTGCTGCTTCCTTTGTGGAAGACCTAGAAGCAAGCGCTCCGTCAAAATCTGTATGCTTCTATAGTTGTTCAGAAGCTATTAGGCTGTACAGAATCTCTTTCTTTTGAATATGTAATATATGGATGCAATTTGAAGGAAATTATGTTACCTTTCCCTGCAGGTTGAGCGTCAGTGGGGTCATATGTTAATCTTGGTCATAGCTTTCCCATCTATGAGGATGTTTCATGGAAATCATGAGCAGGTGATGGCGATGGAGAGAGAAAAAAGATTTTGATGGGCTAACTCGATGCCCACCAGACCACCACCATGTTGATAGTTCTCCACTCCTGCACGCAAGGTAAGAAGAAGAATGTGATTGTAACTCGTGAAGTTTCTGGGGTAACAAACTGGTTGTTCTTATTTAGTTGCACAATGGTGTTGTATTTGCAGAGTCCTCTACTACTGATCGGATTAAATAGAGTTATGTATCCGCTGCTAAAGCTTTTTTGATACAGAATACCCCATTGTGTGATCGCTCATAACATGAAAGATGCGTCTAGCCTACTTTCTGTACTTTCTGTCCGCATTGGTTACTATAGTTAGTCTATTAGCAAGTCCAGTCAGCTAGACTTAAAAAAAGAGCAAGTAGTTGGATCAGCTCGACCATTGCCTCATTAACTAGAATCTCTCCCAGGTGATAGATAAGATCCACTTCCCACCAGCCTTGTCCCTGCCCCAGTGGGTCTATTCGTTCTCGCCTGAGTTAATTGCATGGTCGGATCGATGGATACCTACCAACGGACACTCCCTGCTTACTTTATACCACCAATTAATGATACCCAAATTTGCTTTCTGGTATATCATATTCTCGCTGTAAAGGAATTTCTGATAGCTTAATTATATATGCTGGACTTTACAGACATTTCTTTCCTGTTTTCTGCTTTTAGGTCTGCAGTGAAGACAGTAATTCAGTGGGTAAAGCAGGGAATGTCATGGAAATTACTCAATCATCAGACGTGAGATCAATACAATAGCTACTTGTCGATGGCAACCAAACCCATGGAAGAGAAAAATGCTAGACAAGGAAGGTTTAGAAGAAGAAGAAAATGAGAAGCACACGCTAGTTTGTCAGAGGCCCTCTCGGGTTCTTGTTGTGGTCACCATCTGCAGACTGTGTCGCTACATTGGAGGCCATAGAAACAGCGCAAGGATTTGGAGAGATGTTATGGCTGCAAATGCCATATGAAACGAGAAATGTTTCCTAGTGCATGCAGATAACTCAACTGTCCGCCTTTACTGGTTGGAACTACAAAAGTAATTGATTCTTAGGTACGTACATTCATTTCAGAGCTGGCTGGTATATCAATGATGAGTGTTATGAATTCGGTGATATGCACTCCAGTGCATTAGCTAGAAAATTGGTACTTCCTTTGTTGAAAACTTAGAAGGAAGCACTCCGTCAAATTTTGCGTGTACACTCCTATAGTAATTTGAAAGTAACTAGGCTCTACAAAATCCCTTCCTTTTGAGTATGTAATTTATGGATGCAGTTTGTAGGAAGTCCTATTTTCTCACGATTTCCTTGCGTGTGAAAGCATGAAGAGCCAGCGATGGTGATGGATACCAACTGGTTGTTTGCATTTAGTCCTCTGATACTTTATACTTCAATTATCATCAGTGAGCTGTTTCCACGTTGGTTACTGGTTAGTTTATTAGCTAGTCCATCTCAGCTAAACTTAAAGAAAGAGCAAGTAGTTGGATCAGATCTGTTATTGCCTTGTTGACCTGCTGTTTGGGGATTTCTACCTCTCATTCTCTTGCAACACAACATTGTTAGCTCCTACAACTTTGCCTTGTCTCTGCGCCTCTCTGCGCCGTCTCCTACAGCTCTGCTTCTGTGTAAGCTCACCACTATATTCTGATCTGTTATCCTCTACAAATCTGACTGTAGCAGGGTTCTTTTTATTATCTTTGTTGTTGCAACCGGCTAATTTATTTTGTGATTTCTCAGTCCAACAGGTGTTCATCCATTGGTATATTGACTGGTTATTTCTACCTCTGATCCAGAAGCACTTTCAATTGCTCATCTATCGATATTCAGGTCATTTCGCACTCTGAAAATAGTATTCTTAGTCTTTGCCATCGTCTATTGATCTACCAGTAGGTTTCTGTTTTCATATCACCGTTGCAGCTGGCTAATTTATCTTGTGATTTACTGCTTCAACAGATTTTTCATCCATCACTGAGTCAAGAAACAGTTCCTGCTCTATCTTCAGCTTATTCAGACCAAAAAATAAAACCCCACAACTCAATGGAAGTTGCATTAGCTAGCGCTGCCGTAAGTGTTACCTTAAAAGTGGCCGCATCTCCAGCCTTGAAGAAGCTGCTTGCTAATGCTTCAATGTACCTTGGAGTGGACATGATGCATGAGCTCCATGAACTGGAGACCACTATCATGCCGCAACTCGAGCTGGTGATTGAAGCAGCAAACAAGGGAAACCACAGGCCCAAGTTGGACAAATGGCTTCAGGAACTCAAAGAAGGCTTCTATATGGCTGAAGACTTGCTGGACAAGCATGAATACAACCTTCTCAAGCGCCAAGCAAAGGGCAAGGATTCCTTATCAGCCAATGCTTTGTCCATCAGCAGCACTTTTATGAAGCCTGTGCGTGCTGCGTCGAACAGGCTGACCAATTTGAGCTCTGAGAACAGAAAGCTAATTCACCAGCTGAATGAACTCAAGGCTACCCTGGCGAAAGCCAAGGAATTTCGTGAGGTGCTCTGCTTACCAACTGGTTATAATGCAGAGAGCCCCGCCATACCATCAGCTGATGTTCCTGAGACCACATCAATATCACCTCTGAAAGTGATTGGTCGTGACAAGGACCGCGATCGTATAATAGATAGACTCACCAAGACAACTGCTACTACTGAGTCTAGTACAGCCATGCACTCGGGTTTGGCCATTGTTGGAGCTGGAGGCATGGGAAAGTCCACCTTGGCACAACTGGTTTACAATGATACAAGGGTTAAAGATTATTTTGATGTGAGAATGTGGGTAAGTATCTCACGCAAACTTGATGTCCGTCGTCATACACGGGAGATAATCGAGTCTGCCTCTCAGCGGGAATGCCCACGCATTGATAACCTTGATACTCTACAACGTATCTTGTCGGACATACTGCAAGAATCAGGGAGATTCCTGCTTGTGTTGGATGATGTTTGGTTTGAACCTGGCAGTGAAAGGGAATGGGATCAGTTGTTAGCTCCTCTAGTCTCCCAGCAGATGGGAAGCAAAGTTTTGGTAACTTCTCGACGGAGTACATTTCCAACTGCTCTTTACTGTGCCGAAGTGTGTCCTTTGGAAAACATGAAAGATACTCACTTCTTGGCACTCTTCAAACACCATGCTTTCTCTGGAACAGAAATCAGAAATCATGCAAAACACGGAAGATTGCGTGAAAAGTTGGAAAACTTTGCAGAGAAGATTGCTAAAAGGCTTGGACAATCTCCTTTGGCGGCCAAAGTTGTGGGTTCCCAGTTGAAAGGGAAAACCGATATATCTGCATGGAAGGATGCTCTAACTTTAATGATTGACAAATTAAGTGAACCTATGACAGCACTGTTGTGGAGTTATGAGAAGTTAGATCCATGTCTACAGAGGTGCTTCCTATATTGCAGCTTGTTTCCAAAAGGCCACAAGTATTTAATTGATGAGTTGGTTCACCTTTGGATGGCAGAGGGCCTTCTTGATTCATGCGATCGAAACAAGAGAGTGGAAGATATTGGGACGGATTGTTTCAAGGAGATGATTTCTGTTTCATTTTTTCAACCTGGCAAAGATCGCAAATACTTTGTTATGCATGATCTCCTTCATGATCTGGCAGAATCACTCTCGAAAGAAGACTACTTCAGGCTGGACGATGATAAGGTGATAGAAATACCATCCACAGTTCGGCATCTATCTGTCCGTGTTGATAGTATAATGCAACACAAGCAAAGTATCTGCAAACTACATCATTTACGCACTATTATCTGCATAGACCCCCTAATAGATGATGTAGGTGAACTTTTTAATCAGATACTACAGAATTTGAAGAATTTGCGCGTATTATTTTTGTCATCTTACAGTAGTAGCAAGTTGCCAGAATCTGTTGGTGAGTTGAAGCACCTTCGGTATTTAAACATCATCAGAACACTGATTTCTGAATTGCCAAGATCATTGTGTACTCTTTACCACTTGCAGTTACTTCTGATAAATGATAAAGTTGTGAGTTTGCCTGAGAAACTCTGTAATTTAAGGAAGTTACGGCATCTTGACTGGCATGATTATAGAATGTACGATCCAAGGAGAAAAGCACTGCCTCAAATTCCTAACATTGGCAAGCTAACTTCACTTCAACTGTTTCAGAAATTTTCTGTGCAAAAGAAAATGGGATATGAATTGCAACAGCTGAGGGATATGAACGAGATTCGTGGCAGTTTAAGTGTCACAAATCTTGAGAATGTCACTGGGAAGGATCAAGCCTTAGAATCGAAGCTGAATCAGAAAAGTCATCTTGGCAGTTTGCGACTTGAATGGTGTTGCCAGAATAACACCAATGCAGAGGATAGTTTATATTTGGAGATTTTAGAAGGCCTGATACCGCCGTCTCAACTTGAGAATCTTACAATTGACGGTTACAATTCTTCAAAATATCCAGGGTGGTTACTTGATGGTTCGTATTTTGAGAATTTAAAATCTTTGAGGTTTAATAATTGCAGTGCGTTACAAAGCCTGCCATCCAACACTGAGCTATTTGGGAATTGCTCTTCACTTTTCCTCTTAAATCTGCCAAACCTGAAGACATTACCTTGTCTTCCACCGGGCCTTACGTGGTTAGGAATATCCAATTGCCCACTGCTTATATTTGTTTCCAATGATGAGCTGGAACATCAAGAGCAGAGAGAGAATATCATGAGTATAGACCACCTGGCGTCACAACTTGGTCTAATCTGGGAGGTAGATTCAGGATCACATATTAGGAGTGTTCTCTCATTGGAACATTCATTTCTGAAGCAGCTGATGATATTGATGCATGCTGATGTCTCACGTGTTCATAACCTTGGAAGTGTCCTTGGAAGAGGGAAAAAGAAAGTATTGGTAAAAGAGGATATCATCAACGCATGGATACACTGTCACGAGCAGATGATGAGTCTCATGCATGGAAGTAGCATTAGGCTGCCACTGGTTCCACCATCGGGACTTCGTGGGCTTTCTCTTTCTTCATGCAGTATTACAGATGAAGCTCTAGCTGTTTGCCTTGATGGCCTAACTTCACTGAAAAGTTTGTCCTTGCAAAAAATTATGACTTTCACTACACTTCCTTCAGAAGAGGTCCTCCAACATTTGACAAAACTTCACAGCTTGTGCATTGTAAGTTGCTGGTGTCTCAGGTCATTAGGGGGTTTACGAGCTGCTACCTCTCTTTCAGATGTTAGCTTGAGTTCCTGCCCTTCTTTAGAGTTGGCACATGGAGCAGAATGTTTGCCATTATCCCTTGAGAAACTCAGTATAAGGAATTGCGTGCTTGCAGCTGACTTTTTCTGTGCTGACTGGCCACATGTGAATCGTATTTTCATAAGCAGTTGCAGAAGCACCACATGCTTATCAGTTGGTAGTCTCGCCTCTGTTGAATCATTCTCACTGTATCACTTGCCAGATTTATGTACGCTCGAAGGATTGTCTTCCCTCCAACTTCACCACGTACATTTGATTGATGTTCCGAAACTCACCCCTGAGTGTGTCTCGCAATTTCGAGTCCAGAAGTCACTCTATGTTAGCAGTCCTGTAATACTCAACAACGTGCTCTCGGCTGAAGGTTCCATCGTTCCAGAATTTCTCTCTCTTCAAGGATGCAAGGAACCATTTGTTTCGTTGGAAGAATCTGCAAATTTCACATCAGTCAAGACCCTGAGATTCTGTGGTTGTCTAATGATTTCCCTGCCAACAAATCTGAAGTCCTTCTCCAATCTGAACAAGCTCGACATTTATAGCTGCCCCAAGATATCATCTTTATCAGATCTGCCATCCTCCCTCCAGCACATAAGTATATGGTATTGTAGTGAGCTCTTGAAGGAGAACTGCCGAGCACCTGATGGAGAAAGTTGGCCAAAGATCGCGCATATCCGCTGGAAGGACTTAAAGTGATTTAGATTCCCACCTACAAATAAACGGGAAAGGTAAATGAGCTCCCGTCAGCCACCTTTGCACTCTCAAAGATGTATATAGCCCTTCGTAATATATATGCACTTAGTTAATTTTTTATATCTTTCAAATACTTCATTTATTTCAAAGTTTCATTCATTTGTTTACTTCAAATTAATGGCAGGCCTAAGATGTGTCCTGTCCAGCAGCAACCTGTTGTGGGGTGGAGTGCCCAAGGCTGGCTCATCTTACAGTCCAAGTGTGTCTCCTAGTTCATCGGCTGGTGATAGCCTCGGTTGCTCTCCTGCTTCACTGATTGCCCCACGCTTTGCCCTCTCGCACTCCACCACCTCCTGTCCTCTGGTGCCACCGTCACTAATGGTGGATTATGTACTTGTGTTGCCAGTTATCATTTTATTCATGCTATTATTCATTGCCGAAAGCAATCTAATTTCCATCTTGTTATTGCCGAACGCCCTGTCCTGTTAGCCTCTCCTTCAGTCCGTAGTACTTTCTGTGTGTACGGATTGTAATTTTTGTATCTTCTTATGACATATCTGTGGATAACTATGTGACATATACATGAGCAGCAGTTTTATGGGATGGCTGAGGCCTAGATAACTCTTGTTTTCTGTTTTTCTCGAAATGTGTGTATGAACAATGTGGACATGGTTTTCGTAAACGTGGTGTCGGTTATCTTTTTCTTCAGGCCATTATACATTGACGGAACAATTGCTGAAGTTAGTCTAATATGCACCTTCTTATTGTCGTTCTGTTGTACTACCCTCTTCTGAAGTACGTCATACTTTTGGTTTGCATGGATTGTAATCGGTATATCTTGTGTGCTGTCACATACTTCTGAATAAATGCAACTGAGTTATGTGATATACATATACTTCAAGTCCGCGGTGCTTGGGTTTCATAATTGATTTGACGTGCCTTGTGCCATGATCTGGTCTAGTTGGTCTAGACAGCCTGCTGTTTCAGATCTGCAGGGCATGTGCTTTTTTTCCTTTTCTAGTTGCTCATTCCCTGCTCTGTTTATTTATCTCATGTAGTATGTATGGGCACTTCCATATATAGCTAGAGAGCCGGCTGCTTCAGATCTTGAGGCATTGTCCTCATCTACAGACTTCTGTCATGAGCATCATAGAGGCATTAAAACTATCTTCTCGATTGTTCTACATCTGAATTAAAAAAAAATGCTGACAGGCGAAAGGCAAGAACTGGCTCATACTGACGGTGCGCCATTTGGTTCAGTAGCGAAATGCTTACTTATCTAATTTTATACATTAAGCACCAGTTTATGGTATGGGTGTATGCTGATGCCTGCTAGCAGATAACTCTTGTTTTGCTGTTTTCCCTTTGATGAGTGAGTGCTCTGTTTTTCTGGTGCCATCAGTAAGTCTATGAACAATATGGACATGGTGCCTCTGCTGGGAGGCAATTGTGAAGACTGCGGCTAATCTCGAATTACCAATGCCTGAAGAGTGCTCAGCTGGAAGAATAATACTCTGTTCTAATTAATCTTGAACTGAATTTCTAATGACTAAATCTGTGCTCTGCATATTGATTGACATACACATGCCATCAGGTATCTCCGTTTGTAAGCAAGAAATGATCGATGTTTGAGCCTCTGACTACCTGAGAGGTGTTGTATCTTCCAAAGAGAAGAGAAGCTTGCTACCATTTAGCTGTGGTCGCCACCAGAAACTCGTCTCCTCTCCGTGCTGAGGCTATGCGGTGGTGACGAGTTGCAATCAAAATGCTAAGTCCAACAGAATAACTTCATAACTTCTTCTCAAATCAATTAACAAAAATTAGAGAATACAACCCTTGTCGTACTAGCAATGATCTTGCTCAAAAATCCTCTCATTTGTTTAGCCAGCCCACCCTTTTTCTACGCTCTAATTTCCGGGGGCCAGATTTAGCTTGGGTGCCGTTTTAAACTGAATTTTCTGCTTTTTGAGATGTGATTTGCCAATTTTTTCTTGACTCTGAGGCTCAACTCGATTCATCTTCTCTGTCCTATTTTTCTTTCTGGTACTAAAAATGGATTGTAGAAGGTAAATTGTTTGTTACATCGCAAAGAATTATGTACCTCGTATAAACTAGCAAGTATGATGAAAAAGCAACAAGACACAAAACGACTAGCAGAAAAATAAATTTACATTGAAGAATGTACTCTCCATCTTCCTTCGATTGTACGCGGCTGTTGAAGCTTCAAAACTGCAATGAACGGGAAGTAAGGGAAATTGACAAGTGCAAATGCGTTGCCATACCAGGCTTTATAATTTGAAGACCGTAACCACGAAACAGAACAAAGCACCTAAACAACAGAAAGACTTCCTTCACCACCAAATCAGAGGTTTGGAGGAACCAGATCATATCACAGAACAAAGCGAAATAAGCGATCGTGGTGATGCTCCAAAAGCCAGCCAATTGCTTCCTTTGATTGACACACCGACCGTCAAGATTCAAAGAGAGTCAATATTTCTGGCAATACCCGTCCTCACATATTGTTAGTTGGGGCCAAATCAGATGTCCTCGAGGTACGGATAGGAGAGATTTTATTCCAATGCACCAACGTTACCACTACCTCGGTGATGCCGCAAGTAAACCAAAACCATTGGGAAAAAGTGCCTACTAGAACTGAGAAAAACAGAAGGGGTGGATCCCCACTCGACAAGGCAGCCAGACATGGGAGAGGTGAAGGGGAGGCGGCATGGTGGAGACCCCACTTGGGATTACCTCAAGTTACCATGCTTTAGGGCATCTCCAACACGGATCACCAAATCACCCCCAAATGTTCAATGGACAAAAAAGCCATCGAAAGTGACTAACCAAATATGTTCCGACAATCCAGACTATCTGAAATCTCACAATCGGAACCAGATCGAGATGGGGTATGTCGGCGTCCCGAGAGTCTGTTGATGCCGTCAACCCCACCAAAAATCCACCTTTTCCTTTCCCCCTTCTCTCTCCTCTCTTCATAGACAAGGGGCAAACAAGTAGGGGCTTGGGGGGGGGGGGGGGGGGCGTATAGCGTTGGATGGCCGACGCCCGGTCGGACGTGTCCACGGATATTTTATCAGGTGCATTCGGTGATTCATGTTGGAGATACCCTCGGTCCCATTCTATGATGTATGTGCTCCCAACAGACGGCCGACATCCCTCGACGGGCGTTGCCATTGGCTGCCTACTGAAGTGGCGCCACCACCGCTTACCACCTCACGTCCAACCAGTGGCGAATCTAGAAAAAAATGAAGGGCGGGCTAGGCTGGCTGGGTCATGCAAATATGTGTTGGATTGGGCCTGCAAGTAGCTGGGCTGGGCCTTAAAATTAGTAGTAGAAACAAATTTTACAGTGCTGGAGGGGGGGCTTGAGCCTGTTAAAGCCCCCCCCCCCCCTCCAGAGTTGGAGAGGGAGAGGAGGGGTTGCCCGTTAAGACGGGGATGGTTGGGATGCGGGCCTTGTCAACGCTTGGTGGGTGGCCCCGTCGGCTGGAGCTACGGGTGGTGTGCGACCATTTGAGTCGAGAGTGATCAGCAATGGTGTGGCTACTTTGCCTACGGATGGGCCGAGCTGACCCCTAGGGCGTGGTCGCCATCTGTTATGACCTTGCATGTTGGGGCTTGAAGAGGAGGGAGCGGGGATGAGAGGAGATTAGAGATTATTTATTTCTATCTGTTACACGTGTACCAGTGATGGGTTTATTTATTTGTATATTTCTTCTTGATACGAGAATAGTTCACCTTTTTGGAATAAAAAAACTTAAAACAACAAAAATGTGAATTTAGAAGAACCATGCCAACATTTGAATATGGAAAAAATAGATACGTGCACCATAAATGAAATGAGCAGATTTAAGATGTTAAATATGTTGTGGGCAATTGCATAAAAAGGGGTGTTCAAAAATGAGATAAAGTTGAAAAATAAAATAAAATTAAAAAGCCAAGCGCACATGTCATGCCCGGAGGTAATCTGGTGACAATGATTTTATCCTTGATCATTTGTTAAGTTGCTAATTGTCCAGTGCCGCACAATGGGCCACCGTCTCACCAATTTGGGTGCTCCCTTAAGGGCACGAATGAAATGTCATATTCCGCCCTTATAAACAAGGCCTGGTATCCTTTACTTGCCGATGTGGGACTAAAACACCTTCTCGCGTGAGCAAAGAACTGCATTCGTTCAGGTTAGAATGAGTTGGAAAATGCCTGATGGCCTAGCATAACTCAGCGGTGTACATCTTCAGAGTCTCTGTTTTCTGCTTTTGCCTCATTTTGAAGTATCATTAGATGCTGCTGCTGCTGTGGCAGAGTAAAACTCTCCAAGTTTTGTTAGTGCTGAAGCTAGACCCTTGATCAGTGGATCTTATCCAAAGAAAATTATACTCGTAATGAATCATTTCTTATATAGTATCGACGTGATTGATACCATCAAACCAGGCTTCGGGTAAACCATTCTTCTTGTTTGCATGAATGCAGTTACCAGTCTGGTCTTGGCTTTCCTTTACTAGACCCCAGAATTAAACTACTCTATTGCAAACTTTTTATGCTCCCTCTGTAAAGAAATATGAGATTGTTTAGATCATTAAAGTAGTAGTGATCTAAACAATCTTAAATTTATTAATAGAGGGAGTATTTTACAATGAATGTGTTGTGACCAAAGTTTAATTAACTAGTTATAATTGATAAACATTAAACCAAATGATGCCAAATCCCACGTTGCTTCCTTTTATCTTTTCGATCTTCCATTCTTCCGAATCGACCATGGTTTATTTGTTGGAGTCGCTTATTTTCAGTCGACGGAAAAGAAATTCATTTGTAGTCGATTCTATCCGTCATCGTCTATCTTTCTCCTATGTCATTGACGTCGACCTGTTAGCTATGTATTTGAAAAAAAATGTACATCATATACTTTGAAACATGTTTAACATATATCAAGAAATGTTACACATTTATAATAAAAATTAACAATGTGTATTAAAAAAGTAGACATGTGTTAAAAATAAAAATAAAAAAATAAAAACCTATGAAAACTTAAAATAAAAACAAAGAAAACCAAAGAGGTATTAAACAGAAAAACAAGAACTAAAGAAAAACAAAGGAAAAACCGATGATAGTAGTGAAAATCTATAAGAATAATATATATATAAATAAATCAAAAACTCAGGCCAATGGTAGGCATAGTAGTGGGCTGCACTGGCGGAGCTATGGCAAGGCTCAAAGAGCCGTGGCTCGCCTTGGGGCTGGAGCAAAAAAAAGAAATTGATAGCACTGATTGTACCATCCGGCTGCCCAGTAGATTCGCGCTTATACCCCTAAAACAACACAAAAGCAGACTCGCGCTTGAGCGACGTACTGCGCACCCCCTGAGCCCCAGATCCAGCGTATTGACCGGCCCATCGACGGTTTATTCCCTACCATCTTTTTTATTTTCTATGTTTTCTCTGCCAGTTTTTCTTTTTGTCTTTTTTTTCTATTTTCACTTTCTTTTTTCCTTTTTCTTTTTCTTTTATGTTTTCCTTTTTTATATTTTCTCTTCATGACCTTTCCACTTTTTTTGCATTTTTTTTCTTTTCGTCAACATTTTTTGTTCGTCAAATTCAGAACATGTTCAACCATGTAAAAAAATGTTAAACAATTCAGAAAATATTCATCGAATTCCATTCTTTTTGTTGACCAGATATAAAAATGTTCATCTAAATTAAAATAAAATCATCACAATAAAGAATTAAAAAAAATGTTCGTCCAATTCTATTTTTGTTCATTGTTTTCAAAACATTTTCATCAAATTCACAATTTATTCATCGTTTTTTGAAAAAACAAATCATCAAATTCAAAAACATTTCGTTTAATTAAAAATTTGTTCATCATTTTTAAAAAAAATCTTGAATACAAAATTTCATCAACTTCAAAAACTGTTCATCGAATTCAAGAATTTGTTCATCAAATTTCAAAAAAATGTTTGTCATTATTAGAAAACACTCATAAATATCTATCATAAGAAAAGCATTAAAATAAAAAATGTTCATTCTTTTTTAGATCACAAACTTTTTTTGAATTCAAGAACTGTTTTGAACAGTTTGCAATTTTTGGGAATTTTTAGAACTTTTTGTAATCCCGAATTACTCTAACAGAATAAAATAAAATCATAGAATGTAAAAGTAAAAGTAAAAACAAAAACAGAATAAAAACAGGGAGGGCGCCACCCATGCATGGGCCGGACCAACAGGGCCTGCGGAGCTGGAGGGTGCGCGCAGTCGCGACTGGAGGCGCCTCACGCGCCAAGTAAGGGCTCACGATGAATAGTACCGGCGGGAGGAGAACCCGACTCCTACTTGACGCCTTATGCGCCAGTTTTTGTTGTTTTGCCAAACCGACGCACACCATTCGATCAGGTTGGACTGGCCGATCAAATAGTTTTTGCGGGATGTTTTCCGGGGTTTGTGAAGTTCTCGAAGCCTATTAGGCCTTTTTTATTAACTTTTGCTGGACTGGTTGTTTTCGGTTTTATTTCAGTTTTTTCTTTTCTTTTCTATATTCTTTTTCATTTTTCATTTTGTTGTTCCTTTTTCGCTCCTTTTATTTTATTTTTATTTTTTATGTGCGTGAGCTTTTTTTAAAATCGAACCTTTCTTCAAATTTATGAACCTTTTCCAAATTCTTGAATTTTTTTCAAATGCATGAATATATTTAAATTGTGAAAGTTTTTCTAAAATATTTATTTCACAATCCATGTATTATTTTCAAATTCGTGAGTTTTTAAAAAACATTACTGAACATTTTTCAAATACATGAAGTAAATCGATGAACTAGTTTAAAATCCGTGATTTTTTTTTCAAATTTATTATTTTTTAAATTGATGATCTTTTTGAAAATTACAAATTTTCAAAAATTCCGCAATGTTTTTTTGTCAATTCGTGATTATTTTTTAAGAATAACCAACTTTTTTATTTCTTGAATTTTCTGAATTTGCATAAAAAATTCAAGTCCGTGAATTTTTTATTTCAAGAACTTTCTTTTTGTTTTTTTCGTTAATTAGTTTTTGTAATTTTTAGTTTCTTTTTCTTTTTGTCCAAAAGCCAACGGTTGACCATCCGACTAGTCAACCATTGACCAAACGAACCAGGTGCACCCGGTATGATAGGTCGGCTCATATCTGCAAGCACGTGGATGCCAGAACCCCTAACCAGCACAGGAGGGGACGATAAGGATGTCTGGAGTGGAAGGATACTTTCGAGGTTATTTGACGGTAGGGCACCAAATAGGGCAAAAAATAGGGCCATATAATAGGGCACAATTGTTGGAAATATGCCCTAGAGGCAATAATAAATTAGTTATTATTATATTTCCTTGTTCATGATAATCGTTTATTATTCATGCTAGAATTGTATTGATAGGAAACTCAGATACATGTGTGGATACATAGACAACACCATGTCCCTAGTAAGCCTCTAGTTGACTAGCTCGTTAATCAATAGATGGTTACGGTTTCCTGACCATGGACATTGGATGTCATTGATAACGGGATCACATCATTAGGAGAATGATGTGATGGACAAAGACCCAATCCTAAGCCTAGCACAAGATCATGTAGTTCATATGCTATAGCTTTTCTAATGTCAAGTATCATTTCCTTAGACTATGAGATTGTGCAACTCCCGGATACCGTAGGAGTGCTTTGGGTGTGCCAAACGTCACAACGTAACTGGGTGGCTATAAAGGTACACTACAGGTATCTCCGAAAGTGTCTGTTGGGTTGGCACGAATCGAGACTGGGATTTGTCACTCCGTGTGACGGAGAGGTATCTCTGGGCCCACTCGGTAGGACATCATCATAATGTGCACAATGTGATCAAGGAGTTGATCACGGGATGATGTGTTACGGAACGAGTAAAGAGACTTGCCGGTAACGAGATTGAACAAGGTATCGGGATACCGACGATCGAATCTCGGGCAAGTATCGTACCGCTAGACAAAGGGAATTGTATACGGGATTGATTAAGTCCTTGACATCGTGGTTCATCCGATGAGATCATCGTGGAACATGTGGGAGCCAACATGGGTATCCAGATCCCGCTGTTGGTTATTGACCGGAGAGTCATCTCGGTCATGTCTGCATGTCTCCCGAACCCGTAGGGTCTACACACTTAAGGTTCGGTGACGCTAGGGTTATAGAGATATTAGTATGCGGTAACCCGAAAGTTGTTCGGAGTCCCGGATGAGATCCCGGACGTCACGAGGAGTTCCGGAATGGTCCGGAGGTAAAGAATTATATATAGGAAGTGCTATTTCGGCCATCGGGACAAGTTTCGGGGTCACCGGTATTGTACCGGGACCACCGGAAGGGTCCCGGGGGTCCACCGGGTGGGGCCACCTGCCCCGGGGGGCCACATGGGCTGTAGGGGGTGCGCCTTGACCTATATGGGCCAAGGCACCAGCCCCTAGAGGCCCATGCGCCAAAGGGACAAGAGGAGGGAGAGTCCTAAAAGGGGAAGGCACCTCCGAGGTGCCTTGGGGAGGATGGACTCCTCCCCCTTGGCCGCACCCTTCCTTGGAGGAAGGGGCAAGGCTGCGCCCTCCCCCTCTCCCTTGGCCCTATATATAGTGGGGGAAGGGAGGGCAACCATACCTAAGCCCTGGCGCCTCCCTCTCCCTCCCATGACACACCTCCCTCCTCCGCAGTGCTTGGCGAAGCCCTGTTGGAATCCCGCTACTTCCACCACCACGCCGTCGTGTTGCTGGATCTCCATCAACCTCTCCTCCCCCCTTGCTGGATCAATAAGGAGGAGACGTCGCTGCTTCCGTACGTGTGTTGACGCGGAGGTGCCGTCCGTTCGGCGCTAGGATCGATCGGTGATTTGGATCACGGCGAGTACGACTCCATCAACCCCGTTCTCTTGAACGCTTCCGCGCGCGATCTACAAGGGTATGTAGATCCACTCCTCCCTCGTTGCTAGATGACTCCATAGATAGATCTTGGTGACACGTAGGAAAATTTTGAATTTATGCTACGTTCCCCAACAGTGGCATCATGAGCTAGGTCTATGCGTAGTTTCTATGCACGAGTAGAACACAAAGTAGTTGTGGGCGTTGATTTTGTTCAATATGCTTGCCGTTACTAGTCTTATCTTGATTCGGCGGCATCGTGGGATGAAGCGGCCCGGACCGACCTTACACGTACTCTTACGTGAGACTGGTTCCACCGACTGACATGCACTAGTTGCATAAGGTGGCTAGCGGGTGTCTGTCTCTCCCACTTTAGTCGGATCGGATTCGATGAAAAGGGTCCTTATGAAGGGTAAATAGCAATTGGCATATCACGTTGTGGTTTTTGCGTAGGTAAGAAACGTTCTTGCTAGAAACCCATAGCAGCCACGTAAAACATGCAAACAACAATTAGAGGACGTCTAACTTGTTTTTGCAGGGTATGCTATGTGATGTGATATGGCCAAAAGGATGTGATGAATGATATATGTGATGTATGAGATTGATCATGTTCTTGTAATAGGAATCACGACTTGCATGTCGATGAGTATGACAACCGGCAGGAGCCATAGGAGTTGTCTTAATTTATTTATGACCTGCGTGTCAACATAAACGTCATGTAATTACTTTACTTTATTGCTAACCGTTAGCTGTAGTAGTAGAAGTAATAGTTGACGAGACAACTTCATGAAGACACGATGATGGAGATCATGATGATGGAGATCATGGTGTCATGCCGGTGACGATGATGATCATGGAGCCCCGAAGATGGAGATCAAAAGGAGCAAATGATGATTGGCCATATCATGTCACTATTTGATTGCATGTGATGTTTATCATGTTTATACATCTTATTTGCTTAGAACGACGGTAGTAAATAAGATGATCCCTCATTAAAATTTCAAGAAAGTGTTCCCCCTAACTGTGCACCGTTGCGACAGTTCGTTGTTTCGAAGCACCACGTGATGATCGGGTGTGATAGATTCTAACGTTCACATACAACGGGTGTAAGACAGATTTACACACGCGAAACACTTAGGTTGACTTGACGAGCCTAGCATGTGTACAGACATGGCCTCGGAACACAGAAGACCGAAAGGTCGAGCATGAGTCGTATGGTAGATACGATCAACATGAAGATGTTCACCGATGTTGACTAGTCCGTCTCACGTGATGATCGGACACGGCCTAGTTGACTCGGATCATGTAATCACTTAGATGACTAGAGGGATGTCTATCTGAGTGGGAGTTCATAAGATGAACTTAATTATCCTGAACATAGTCAAAAGGTCTTCGCAAATTATGTCGTAGCTCGCGCTTCAGTTCTACTGTTTAGATATGTTCCTAGAGAAAATTTAGTTGAAAGTTGATAGTAGCAATTATGCGGACTAGGTCCGTAAACTGAGGATTGTCCTCATTGCTTCATAGAAGGCTTATGTCCTTAATGCACCGCTCAGTGTGCTGAACCTCGAACGTTGTCTGTGGATGTTGCGAACATCTGACATACACATTTTGATAACTACGTGATAGTTCAGTTAAACGGTTTAGAGTTGAGGCACCGAAGACGTTTTTGAAACGTCGCGAAACATATGAGATGTTTCGAGGGCTGAAATTGGGATTTCAGGCTCGTGCCCACGTCAAGAGGTATAAGACCTCCGACGATTTTCTTAGCCTGCAAACTAAGGGAGAAAAGCTCAATTGTTGAGCTTGTGCTCAGATTGTCTGAGTACAACAATCATTTGAATCGAGTGGGAGTTGATCTTCCAGATGAGATAGTGATGTTTCTCCGAAGTCATTACCACCAAGCTGCTAGAGCTTCGTGATGAACTATAATATATCAGGGACATATATGATGATCCTTGAGATATTCGCGATGTTTGACACCACAAAGTAGAAATCAAGAAGGAGCATCAATTGTTGATGGTTGGTGAAACCACTAGTTTCAAGAAGGGCAAGGGCAAGAAGGGATACTTCATGAAACGGCAATTCAGCTGCTGCTCTAGTGAAGAAACCCAAGGTTGAACCCAAACCCGAGACTAAGTGCTTCTGTAATAAGGGGAACAGCCACTGGAGCAGAATTACCCTAGATACTTGGTAGATGAGAAGGCTGGCAAGGTCGATAGAAGTATATTGGATATACATTGTGTTGATGTGTACTTTACTAGTACTCCTAGTAGCACCAGGGTATTAGATACCGGTTCGGTTGCTAAGTGTTAGTAACTCGAAATAAAAGCTACGGAATAAACGGAGACTAGCTAAAGGTGAGCTGACGATATGTGTTGGAAGTGTTTCCAATGTTGATATGATCAAGCATCGCACGCTCCCTCTACCATCGAGTAATTTGGTGTTTGCGTTGAGCATAGACATGATTGGATTATGTCTATCGCAATACGGTTATTCATTTAAGAGAATAATGGTTACTCTGTTTATTTGAATAATACCTTCAATGGTCTTACACCTAAAATGAATGGTTTATTGAATCTCGATCGTAGTGATACACATGTTCATGCCAAAAGATAGTAATGATAGTACCACCTACTTGTGGCACTGCCACGTAAGTCATATCGGTATAAAACGCATGAAGAAGCTCCATGTTGATGGATCTTTGGGCTCACTCGTTTTTGAAAAGTTTGAGACATGCGAACCATGTCTATTGGTGTATATGCATGAAGAAACTCCATGCAAATGGACCGTTTGGACTCACTTGATTTTGAATCACTTGAGACATGCAAATCATACCACATGGGCAAGATGACTGAAAGCCTCGTTTTCAGTAAAATGGAACTAGAAAGCAACTTGTTGGAAGTAATACATTTTGATGTGTGCAGTCCAATGAGTGCTGAGGCATGTAGTGGATATCGTTATGTTCTTACTTCACAGATGATTTGAGTAGATGTTGAGTATATTTACTTGATGAATCACGAGTCTGAATTATTGAAAGGTTCAAGTAATTTCAGGGTGAAGTTGAAAGATCGTCGTGACAAGAGGATAAAATATCTATGATATGATCATAGAGATGAATATCTGAATTACGAGTTTGGCACAGAATTAAGACATTGTGGAAATTGTTTCACAACTAATACAGCCTGGAACACCATAGTGTGATGGTGTGTCCGAACATCATAACTGCACCCTATTGGATATGATGCATACCATGATGTCTCTTATCGAATTACCATGATAGTTTATGGGTTAGGCATTAGAGACAACCACATTCACTTTAAATAGGGCACCACGTAATTCCGATGAGATGACACCGTATGAACTATGGTTTAGAGAAACCTAAGCTGTCATTTCTTAAAAGTTTGGGGCTGCGACGCTTATGTGAAAAAGTTTCAGGCTGATAAGCTCGAACCCAAAGCGGATAAATGCATCTTCATAGGACACCCAAAACAGTTGGGTATACCTCCTGTCTCAGATTCGAAAGCAATAAGGGATTGTTTCTAGAATCGGGTCCTTTCTCGAGGAAAAGTTTCTCTCGAAAGAATTGAGTGGGAGGATGGTGGAGACTTGATGAGGTTATTGAACCGTCTCTTCAACTAGTGTGTGGCAGGGCACAGGAGTTGTTCCTGTGGC
The DNA here is from genome assembly GCF_018294505.1 of Triticum aestivum. Taxonomy (NCBI): domain Eukaryota; kingdom Viridiplantae; phylum Streptophyta; class Magnoliopsida; order Poales; family Poaceae; genus Triticum; species Triticum aestivum. The sequence goes on along the minus strand of NC_057812.1, from coordinate 7,236,807 downwards.
ACCTACACCAATTGAAGTGGAAGCTTATGATAGTGATCATGAAACTTCAGATCAAGTCACTACCAAACCTCGTGGGATGACAAGGATGCGTACTACTTCAGAGTGGTACGTAATCCTGTCTTGGAAGTCATGTTGCTAGACAACAATGAACCTACGAGCTATGGAGAAGCGATGGTGGGCCCGGATTCCGATAAATGGCTCGAGGCCATAAAATCCGAGAGAGGATCCATGTATGAAAACAAAGTGTAGACTTTGGCAGAACACTTGATGGTCGTAAGGCTGTTAGGTACATATGGATTTTAAAAGGAAGACGGACAATGATGGTAAGTATCACCATTAAGAAAGCTCGACTTGTCGTTAAGATGTTTCCCGACAAGTTCAAGGAGTTGACTGTGATGAGACTTTCTCACTCGTAGCGATGCTAAGAGTCTGTTGGAATTATATTAGCGATTACTGCATTATTTATGAAATCTTGCAGATAGGATGTCAAAACATTGTTTCCTCGACGATTTTTTGAGGAAAGGTTGTATGTGATACAACCGGAAGGTTTTGTCAATCCTGAAAGATGCTAATAAGTATGCAAAGCTCCAGCAATCCTTCTAAGGACTGGAGTAAGCATCTCGGAGTTGGAATGTATGCTTTGATGAGATGATCAAAGATTTTGGGTTTATACAAAGTTTATGAGAAACTTGTATTTCCAAAGAAGTGAGTGGGAGCACTATAGAATTTCTGATGAGTATATGTTGTTGACATATTGTTGATCAGAAATGATGTAGAATTTCTGGAAAGCATATAGGGTTATTTGGAAAGTGTTTTTCAATGGAAAGCCTGGATTAAGCTACTTGAACATTGAGCATCAAGATCTATAAGGATAGATCAAAACGCTTAATGGTACTTTCAAATGAGCACATACCTTGACATGATCTTGAAGGTGTTCAAGATGGATCAGTCAAAGAAGGAGTTCTTGCCTGAGTTGTAAGGTATGAAGTTAAGACTTAAAGCTCGACCACGGCAGAATAGAGAGAAAGGACGAAGGTCGTCCCCTATGCTTAAGACGTAGGCTCTACAGTATGCTATGTTGTGTACCGCACCTGAAGTGTGCCTTGCCATGAGTCAGACAAGGGGTACAAGAGTGATCTAAGAATGGATCACAGGACAGCGGTCAAAGTTATCCTTAGTAACTAGTGAACTGAGGAATTTTCTCGAGTATGGAGGTGATAAAAGAGTTCGTCGTAAAGGGTTACGTCGATGCAAGCTTAACACCTATCCAGATAGCTCTGAGTAGAGATACCGGATACGTATAATGGAGCAACAATTTAGAATAGCTCCAAGTAGAACAGTTATTTGAAATGGCTCCAAATATAGCGTAGTAGCTGCATCTACAAGATGACATAGAGATTTGCGAAGTACATACGGATCTGAAAGATTCAGACCCGTTGACTATAACATCTCTCACAAGCATAACATGATCAAACCCAGAACTCATCGAGTGTTAATCACATGGTAATGTGAACTAGATTATTGACTCTAGTAAACTCTTTGGGTGTTAGTCACATGGGGATGTGACCTTGAGTGTTAATCACATATCGATGTGAACTGGATTATTGACTCTAGTGCAAGTGGGAGACTGTTGGAAATATGCCCTAGAGGCAATAATAAATTAGTTATTATTATATTTCCTTGTTCATGATAATCGTTTATTATCCATGCTAGAATTGTATTGATAGGAAACTCAGATACATGTGTGGATACATAGACAACACCATGTCCCTAGTAAGCCTCTAGTTGACTAGCTCGTTGATCAATAGATGGTTACGGTTTCCTGACCATGGACATTGGATGTCATTGATAACGGGATCACATCATTAGGAGAATGATGTGATGGACAAGACCCAATCCTAAGCCTAGCACAAGATCATGTAGTTCGTATGCTAAAGCTTTTCTAATGTCAAGTATCATTTCCTTAGACCATGAGATTGTGCAACTCCCGGATACCGTAGGAGTGCTTTGGGTGTGCCAAACGTCACAACGTAACTGGGTGGCTATAAAGGTACACTACAGGTATCTCCGAAAGTGTCTGTTGGGTTGGCACGAATCGAGACTGGGATTTGTCACTCCGTGTAACGGAGAGGTATCTCTGGGCCCACTCGGTAGGACATCATCATAATGTGCACAATGTGATCAAGGAGTTGATCACGGGATGATGTGTTACGGAACGAGTAAAGAGACTTGCCGGTAACGAGATTGAACAAGGTATCGGGATACCGACGATCGAATCTCGGGCAAGTATCGTACCGCTAGACAAAGGGAATTGTATACGGGATTGATTAAGTCCTTGACATCGTGGTTCATCCGATGAGATCATCGTGGAACATGTGGGAGCCAACATGGGTATCCAGATCCCGCTGTTGGTTATTGACCGGAGAGTCATCTCGGTCATGTCTGCATGTCTCCCGAACCCGTAGGGTCTACACACTTAAGGTTCGGTGACGCTAGGGTTATAGAGATATTAGTATGCGGTAACCCGAAAGTTGTTCGGAGTCCCGGATGAGATCCCGGACGTCACGAGGAGTTCCGGAATGGTCCGGAGGTAAAGAATTATATATAGGAAGTGCTATTTCGGCCATCGGGACAAGTTTCGGGGTCACCGGTATTGTACCGGGACCACCGGAAGGGTCCCGGGGGTCCACCGGGTGGGGCCACCTGCCCCGGGGGGCCACATGGGCTGTAGGGGGTGCGCCTTGGCCTATATGGGCCAAGGGCACCAGCCCCTAGAGGCCCATGCGCCAAAGGGACAAGAGGAAGGGGAGAGTCCTAAAGGGGAAGGCACCTCCGAGGTGCCTTGGGGAGGATGGACTCCTCCCCCCTTGGCCGCACCCTTCCTTGGAGGAAGGGGCAAGGCTGCGCCCTCCCCCTCTCCCTTGGCCCTATATATAGTGGGGGGAAGGGAGGGCAACCATACCTAAGCCCTGGCGCCTCCCTCTCCCTCCCATGACACATCTCCCTCCTCCCACAGCGCTTGGCGAAGCCCTGTTGGAATCCCGCTACTTCCACCACCACGCCGTCGTGCTGCTGGATCTCCATCAACCTCTCCTCCCCCCTTGCTGGATCAAGAAGGAGGAGACGTCGCTGCTCCGTACGTGTGTTGAACGCGGAGGTGCGGTCCGTTCGGCGCTAGGATCATCGGTGATTTGGATCACGACGAGTACGACTCCATCAACCCCGTTCTCTTGAACGCTTCCGCGCGCGATCTACAAGGGTATGTAGATCCACTCCTCCCTCGTTGCTAGATGACTCCATAGATTAATCTTGGTGACACGTAGGAAAATTTTGAATTATTGCTACGTTCCCCAACAGTGGCATCATGAGCTAGGTCTATACGTAGTTTCTATGCACGAGTAGAACACAAAGTAGTTGTGGGCGTTGATTTTGTTCAATATGCTTGCCGTTACTAGTCCTATCTTGATTCGGCGGCATCGTGGGATGAAGCGGCCCGGACCGACCTTACACGTACTTTTACGTGAGACTGGTTCCACCGACTGACATGCACTAGTTGCATAAGGTGGCTAGCGGGTGTCTGTCTCTCCCACTTTAGTTGGATCGGATTCGATGAAAAGGGTCCTTATGAAGGGTAAATAGCAATTGGCATATCACATTGTGGTTTTTGCGTAGGTAAGAAACGTTCTTGCTAGAAACCCATAGCAGCCACGTAAAACATGCAAACCAACAATTAGAGGACGTCTAACTTGTTTTTGCAGGGTATGCTATGTGATGTGATATGGCCAAAAGGATGTGATGAATGATATGTGATGTATGAGATTGATCATGTTCTTGTAATAGGAATCACGACTTGCATGTCGATGAGTATGACAACCGGCAGGAGCCATAGGAGTTGTCTTAATTTATTTATGACCTGCGTGTCAACATAAACGTCATGTAATTACTTTACTTTATTGCTAACCGTTAGCTGTAGTAGTAGAAGTAATAGTTGACGAGACAACTTCATGAAGACACGATGATGGAGATCATGATGATGGAGATCATGGTGTCATGCCGGTGACGATGATGATCATGGAGCCCCGAAGATGGAGATCAAAGGAGCAAAGTGATGATGGCCATATCATGTCACTATTTGATTGCATGTGATGTTTATCATGTTTATACATCTTATTTGCTTAGAACGACGGTAGTAAATAAGATGATCCCTCATTAAAATTTCAAGAAAGTGTTCCCCCTAACTGTGCACCGTTGCGACAGTTCGTTGTTTCGAAGCACCACGTGATGATCGGGTGTGATAGATTCTAACGTTCACATACAACGGGTGTAAGACAGATTTACACACGCGAAACACTTAGGTTGACTTGACGAGCCTAGCATGTGTACAGACATGGCCTCGGAACACAGAAGACCGAAAGGTCGAGCATGAGTCGTATGGTAGATACGATCAACATGAAGATGTTCACCGATGTTGACTAGTCCGTCTCACGTGATGATCGGACACGGCCTAGTTGACTCGGATCATGTAATCACTTAGATGACTAGAGGGATGTCTATCTGAGTGGGAGTTCATAAGATGAACTTAATTATCCTGAACATAGTCAAAAGGATCTTCGCAAATTATGTCGTAGCTCGCGCTTCAGTTCTACTGTTTAGATATGTTCCTAGAGAAAATTTAGTTGAAAGTTGATAGTAGCAATTATGCGGACTAGGTCCGTAAACTGAGGATTGTCCTCATTGCTTCATAGAAGGCTTATGTCCTTAATGCACCGCTCAGTGTGCTGAACCTCGAACGTTGTCTGTGGATGTTGCGAACATCTGACATACACATTTTGATAACTACGTGATAGTTCAGTTAAACGGTTTAGAGTTGAGGCACCGAAGACGTTTTGAAACGTCGCGAAACATATGAGATGTTTCGAGGGCTGAAATTGGGATTTCAGGCTCGTGCCCACGTCAAGAGGTATAAGACCTCCGACGATTTTCTTAGCCTGCAAACTAAGGGAGAAAAGCTCAATTGTTGAGCTTGTGCTCAGATTGTCTGAGTACAACAATCATTTGAATCGAGTGGGAGTTGATCTTCCAGATGAGATAGTGATGTTTCTCCGAAGTCATTACCACCAAGCTGCTAGAGCTTCGTGATGAACTATAATATATCAGGGACATATATGATGATCCTTGAGATATTCGCGATGTTTGACACCACAAAAGTAGAAATCAAGAAGGAGCATCAATTGTTGATGGTTGGTGAAACCACTAGTTTCAAGAAGGGCAAGGGCAAGAAGGGATACTTCATGAAACGGCAATTCAGCTGCTGCTCTAGTGAAGAAACCCAAGGTTGAACCCAAACCCGAGACTAAGTGCTTCTGTAATAAGGGGAACAGCCACTGGAGCAGAATTACCCTAGATACTTGGTAGATGAGAAGGCTGGCAAGGTCGATAGAAGTATATTGGATATACATTGTGTTGATGTGTACTTTACTAGTACTCCTAGTAGCACCAGGGTATTAGATACCGGTTCGGTTGCTAAGTGTTAGTAACTCGAAATAAAAGCTACGGAATAAACGGAGACTAGCTAAAGGTGAGCTGACGATATGTGTTGGAAGTGTTTCCAAGGTTGATATGATCAAGCATCGCACGCTCCCTCTACCATCGAGATTGGTTAACCTAAATTGTTTTGGTGTTTGCGTTGAGCATAGACATGATTGGATTATGTCTATCGCAATACGGTTATTCATTTAAGAGAATAATGGTTACTCTGTTTATTTGAATAATACCTTCAATGGTCTTACACCTAAAATGAATGGTTTATTGAATCTCGATCGTAGTGATACACATGTTCATGCCAAAAGATAGTAATGATAGTACCACCTACTTGTGGCACTGCCACGTAAGTCATATCGGTATAAAACGCATGAAGAAGCTCCATGTTGATGGATCTTTGGGCTCACTCGTTTTTGAAAAGTTTGAGACATGCGAACCATGTCTATTGGTGTATATGCATGAAGAAACTCCATGCAAATGGACCGTTTGGACTCACTTGATTTTGAATCACTTGAGACATGCAAATCATACCACATGGGCAAGATGACTGAAAGCCTCGTTTTCAGTAAAATGGAACTAGAAAGCAACTTGTTGGAAGTAATACATTTTGATGTGTGCAGTCCAATGAGTGCTGAGGCATGTAGTGGATATCGTTATGTTCTTACTTCACAGATGATTTGAGTAGATGTTGAGTATATTTACTTGATGAATCACGAGTCTGAATTATTGAAAGGTTCAAGTAATTTCAGGGTGAAGTTGAAAGATCGTCGTGACAAGAGGATAAAAGATCTATGATATGATCATAGAGATGAATATCTGAATTACGAGTTTGGCACAGAATTAAGACATTGTGGAAATTGTTTCACAACTAATACAGCCTGGAACACCATAGTGTGATGGTGTGTCCGAACATCATAACTGCACCCTATTGGATATGATGCATACCATGATGTCTCTTATCGAATTACCACAATAGTTTATGGGTTAGGCATTAGAGACAACCACATTCACTTTAAATAGGGCACCACGTAATTCCGATGAGATGACACCGTATGAACTATGGTTTAGAGAAACCTAAGCTGTCATTTCTTAAAAGTTTGGGGCTGCGACGCTTATGTGAAAAAGTTTCAGGCTGATAAGCTCGAACCCAAAGCGGATAAATGCATCTTCATAGGACACCCAAAACAGTTGGGTATACCTCCTGTCTCAGATTCGAAAGCAATAAGGGATTGTTTCTAGAATCGGGTCCTTTCTCGAGGAAAAGTTTCTCTCGAAAGAATTGAGTGGGAGGATGGTGGAGACTTGATGAGGTTATTGAACCGTCTCTTCAACTAGTGTGTGGCAGGGCACAGGAGTTGTTCCTGTGGCACCTACACCAATTGAAGTGGAAGCTTATGATAGTGATCATGAAACTTCAGATCAAGTCACTACCAAACCTCGTGGGATGACAAGGATGCGTACTACTTCAGAGTGGTACGTAATCCTGTCTTGGAAGTCATGTTGCTAGACAACAATGAACCTACGAGCTATGGAGAAGCGATGGTGGGCCCGGATTCCGATAAATGGCTCGAGGCCATAAAATCCGAGAGAGGATCCATGTATGAAAACAAAGTGTAGACTTTGGCAGAACACTTGATGGTCGTAAGGCTGTTAGGTACATATGGATTTTAAAAGGAAGACGGACAATGATGGTAAGTATCACCATTAAGAAAGCTCGACTTGTCGTTAAGATGTTTTCCGACAAGTTCAAGGAGTTGACTACGATGAGACTTTCTCACTCGTAGCGATGCTAAGAGTCTGTTGGAATTATATTAGCGATTACTGCATTATTTATGAAATCTTGCAGATAGGATGTCAAAACATTGTTTCCTCGACGTTTTTGGAAGGTTGAAACGAAGGTTTTGTCAATCCTGAAAGATGCTAATAAGTATGCAAAGCTCCAGCAATCCTTCTAGGGACTGGAGTAAGCATCTCGGAGTTGGAATGTATGCTTTGATGATGATCAAAGATTTTGGGTTTATACAAAGTTTATGAGAAACTTGTATTTCCAAAGAAGTGAGTGGGAGCACTATAGAATTTCTGATGAGTATATGTTGTTGACATATTATGGATCAGAAATGATGTAGAATTTCTGGAAAGCATATAGGGTTATTTGGAAAGTGTTTTTCAATGGAAAGCCTGGATTAAGCTACTTGAACATTGAGCATCAAGATCTATAAGGATAGATCAAAACGCTTAATGGTACTTTCAAATGAGCACATACCTTGACATGATCTTGAAGGTGTTCAAGATGGATCAGTCAAAGAAGGAGTTCTTGCCTGAGTTGTAAGGTATGAAGTTAAGACTTAAAGCTCGACCACGGCAGAATAGAGAGAAAGGACGAAGGTCGTCCCCTATGCTTAAGACGTAGGCTCTACAGTATGCTATGCTGTGTACCGCACCTGAAGTGTGCCTTGCCATGAGTCAGACAAGGGGTACAAGAGTGATCTAAGAATGGATCACAGGACAACGGTCAAAGTTATCCTTAGTAACTAGTGAACTGAGGAATTTTCTCGATTATGGAGGTGATAAAAGAGTTCGTCGTAAAGGGTTACGTCGATGCAAGCTTAACACCTATCCGGATAGCTCTGAGTAGAGATACCGGATACGTATAATGGAGCAACAATTTAGAATAGCTCCAAGTAGAACAGTTATTTGAAATGGCTCCAAATATAGCGTAGTAGCTGCATCTACAAGATGACATAGAGATTTGCGAAGTACATACGGATCTGAAAGATTCAGACCCGTTGACTATAACATCTCTCACAAGCATAACATGATCAAACCCAGAACTCATCGAGTGTTAATCATATGGTAATGTGAACTAGATTATTGACTCTAGTACTCTTTGGGTGTTAGTCACATGGGGATGTGACCTTGAGTGTTAATCACATATCGATGTGAACTGGATTATTGACTCTAGTGCAAGTGGGAGACTGTTGGAAATATGCCCTAGAGGCAATAATAAATTAGTTATTATTATATTTCCTTGTTCATGATAATCGTTTATTATCCATGCTAGAATTGTATTGATAGGAAACTCAGATACATGTGTGGATACATAGACAACACCATGTCCCTAGTAAGCCTCTAGTTGACTAGCTCGTTGATCAATAGATGGTTACGGTTTCCTGACCATGGACATTGGATGTCATTGATAACGGGATCACATCATTAGGAGAATGATGTGATGGACAAGACCCAATCCTAAGCCTAGCACAAGATCATGTAGTTCGTATGCTAAAGCTTTTCTAATGTCAAGTATCATTTCCTTAGACCATGAGATTGTGCAACTCCCGGATACCGTAGGAGTGCTTTGGGTGTGCCAAACGTCACAACGTAACTGGGTGGCTATAAAGGTACACTACAGGTATCTCCGAAAGTGTCTGTTGGGTTGGCACGAATCGAGACTGGGATTTGTCACTCCGTGTGAACGGAGAGGTATCTCTGGGCCCACTCGGTAGGACATCATCATAATGTGCACAATGTGATCAAGGAGTTGATCACGGGATGATGTGTTACGGAACGAGTAAAGAGACTTGCCGGTAACGAGATTGAACAAGGTATCGGGATACCGACGATCGAATCTCGGGCAAGTATCGTACCGCTAGACAAAGGGAATTGTATACGGGATTGATTAAGTCCTTGACATCGTGGTTCATCCGATGAGATCATCGTGGAACATGTGGGAGCCAACATGGGTATCCAGATCCCGCTGTTGGTTATTGACCGGAGAGTCATCTCGGTCATGTCTGCATGTCTCCCGAACCCGTAGGGTCTACACACTTAAGGTTCGGTGACGCTAGGGTTATAGAGATATTAGTATGCGGTAACCCGAAAGTTGTTCGGAGTCCCGGATGAGATCCCGGACGTCACGAGGAGTTCCGGAATGGTCCGGAGGTAAAGAATTATATATAGGAAGTGCTATTTCGGCCATCGGGACAAGTTTCGGGGTCACCGGTATTGTACCGGGACCACCGGAAGGGTCCCGGGGGTCCACCGGGTGGGGCCACCTGCCCCGGGGGGCCACATGGGCTGTAGGGGGTGCGCCTTGGCCTATATGGGCCAAGGGCACCAGCCCCTAGAGGCCCATGCGCCAAAGGGACAAGAGGAGGGAGAGTCCTAAAGGGGAAGGCACCTCCGAGGTGCCTTGGGGAGGATGGACTCCTCCCCCCTTGGCCGCACCCTTCCTTGGAGGAAGGGGCAAGGCTGCGCCCTCCCCCTCTCCCTTGGCCCTATATATAGTGGGGGGAAGGGAGGGCAACCATACCTAAGCCCTGGCGCCTCCCTCTCCCTCCCATGACACATCTCCCTCCTCCCGCAGCGCTTGGCGAAGCCCTGTTGGAATCCCGCTACTTCCACCACCACGCCGTCGTGCTGCTGGATCTCCATCAACCTCTCCTCCCCCCTTGCTGGATCAAGAAGGAGGAGACGTCGCTGCTCCGTACGTGTGTTGAACGCGGAGGTGCCGTCCGTTCGGCGCTAGGATCATCGGTGATTTGGATCACGACGAGTACGACTCCATCAACCCCGTTCTCTTGAACGCTTCCGCGCGCGATCTACAAGGGTATGTAGATCCACTCCTCCCTCGTTGCTAGATGACTCCATAGATAGATCTTGGTGACACGTAGGAAAATTTTGAATTTATGCTACGTTCCCCAACAGTGGCATCATGAGCTAGGTCTATGCGTAGTTTCTATGCACGAGTAGAACACAAAGTAGTTGTGGGCGTTGATTTTGTTCAATATGCTTGCCGTTACTAGTCTTATCTTGATTCGGCGGCATCGTGGGATGAAGCGGCCCGGACCGACCTTACACGTACTCTTACGTGAGACTGGTTCCACCGACTGACATGCACTAGTTGCATAAGGTGGCTAGCGGGTGTCTGTCTCTCCCACTTTAGTCGGATCGGATTCGATGAAAAGGGTCCTTATGAAGGGTAAATAGCAATTGGCATATCACGTTGTGGTTTTTGCGTAGGTAAGAAACGTTCTTGCTAGAAACCCATAGCAGCCACGTAAAACATGCAAACAACAATTAGAGGACGTCTAACTTGTTTTTGCAGGGTATGCTATGTGATGTGATATGGCCAAAGGATGTGATGAATGATATGTGATGTATGAGATTGATCATGTTCTTGTAATAGGAATCACGACTTGCATGTCGATGAGTATGACAACCGGCAGGAGCCATAGGAGTTGTCTTAATTTATTTATGACCTGCGTGTCAACATAAACGTCATGTAATTACTTTACTTTATTGCTAACCGTTAGCTGTAGTAGTAGAAGTAATAGTTGACGAGACAACTTCATGAAGACACGATGATAGAGATCATGATGATGGAGATCATGGTGTCATGCCGGTGACGATGATGATCATGGAGCCCCGAAGATGGAGATCAAAAGGAGCAAAGTGATGATGGCCATATCATGTCACTATTTGATTGCATGTGATGTTTATCATGTTTATACATCTTATTTGCTTAGAACGACGGTAGTAAATAAGATGATCCCTCATTAAAATTTCAAGAAAGTGTTCCCCCTAACTGTGCACCGTTGCGACAGTTCGTTGTTTCGAAGCACCACGTGATGATCGGGTGTGATAGATTCTAACGTTCACATACAACGGGTGTAAGACAGATTTACACACGCGAAACACTTAGGTTGACTTGACGAGCCTAGCATGTGTACAGACATGGCCTCGGAACACAGAAGACCGAAAGGTCGAGCATGAGTCGTATGGTAGATACGATCAACATGAAGATGTTCACCGATGTTGACTAGTCCGTCTCACGTGATGATCGGACACGGCCTAGTTGACTCGGATCATGTAATCACTTAGATGACTAGAGGGATGTCTATCTGAGTGGGAGTTCATAAGATGAACTTAATTATCCTGAACATAGTCAAAAGGATCTTCGCAAATTATGTCGTAGCTCGCGCTTCAGTTCTACTGTTTAGATATGTTCCTAGAGAAAATTTAGTTGAAAGTTGATAGTAGCAATTATGCGGACTAGGTCCGTAAACTGAGGATTGTCCTCATTGCTTCATAGAAGGCTTATGTCCTTAATGCACCGCTCAGTGTGCTGAACCTCGAACGTTGTCTGTGGATGTTGCGAACATCTGACATACACATTTTGATAACTACGTGATAGTTCAGTTAAACGGTTTAGAGTTGAGGCACCGAAGACGTTTTTGAAACGTCGCGAAACATATGAGATGTTTTGAGGGCTGAAATTGGGATTTCAGGCTCGTGCCCACGTCAAGAGGTATAAGACCTCCGACGATTTTCTTAGCCTGCAAACTAAGGGAGAAAAGCTCAATTGTTGAGCTTGTGCTCAGATTGTCTGAGTACAACAATCATTTGAATCGAGTGGGAGTTGATCTTCCAGATGAGATAGTGATGTTTCTCCAAAGTCATTGCCACCAAGCTGCTAGAGCTTCGTGATGAACTATAATATATCAGGGACATATATGATGATCCTTGAGATATTCGCGATGTTTGACACCACGAAAGTAGAAATCAAGAAGGAGCATCAATTGTTGATGGTTGGTGAAACCACTAGTTTCAAGAAGGGCAAGGGAACAAAGGGATACTTCATGAAACGGCAATTCAGCTGCTGCTCTAGTGAAGAAACCCAAGGTTGAACCCAAACCCGAGACTAAGTGCTTCTGTAATAAGGGGAACAACCACTGGAGCAGAATTACCCTAGATACTTGGTAGATGAGAAGGCTGGCAAGGTCGATAGAAGTATATTGGATATACATTGTGTTGATGTGTACTTTACTAGTACTCCTAGTAGCACCAGGGTATTAGATACCGGTTCGGTTGCTAAGTGTTAGTAACTCGAAATAAAAGCTACGGAATAAACGGAGACTAGCTAAAGGTGAGCTGACGATATGTGTTGGAAGTGTTTCCAGGGTTGATATGATCAAGCATCGCACGCTCCCTCTACCATCGAGATTGGTATTAAAACCTAAATAATTGTTATTTGGTGTTTGCGTTGAGCATAGACATGATTGGATTATGTCTATCGCAATACGGTTATTCATTTAAAGAGAATAATGGTTACTCTGTTTATTTGAATAATACCTTCAAATGGTCTTACACCTGAAATGAATGGTTTATTGAATCTCGATCGTAGTGATACACATGTTCATGCCAAAAGATAGTAATGATAGTACCACCTACTTGTGGCACTGCCACGTAAGTCATATCGGTATAAAACGCATGAAGAAGCTCCATGTTGATGGATCTTTGGGCTCACTCGTTTTTGAAAAGTTTGAGACATGCGAACCATGTCTATTGGTAGATATGCATGAAGAAACTCTATACAGATGGATCGTTTGGACTCACTTGATTTTGAATCACTTGAGACATGCAAATCATACCACATGGGCAAGATGACTGAAAGCCTCGTTTTTTTCAGTAAAATGGAACTAGAAAGCAACTTGTTGGAAGTAATACATTTTGATGTGTGCAGTCCAATGAGTGCTGAGGCGTGTAGTGGATATCGTTATGTTCTTACTTCACAGATGATTTGAGTAGATGTTGAGTATATTTACTTGATGAATCACGAGTCTGAATTATTGAAAGGTTCAAGTAATTTCAGGGTGAAGTTGAAAGATCGTCGTGACAAGAGGATAAAAGATCTATGATATGATCATAGAGATGAATATCTAAATTACGAGTTTGGCACAGAATTAAGACATTGTGGAAATTGTTTCACAACTAATACAGCCTGGAACACCATAGTGTGATGGTGTGTCCGAACATCATAACTGCACCCTATTGGATATGATGCATACCATGATGTCTCTTATCGAATTACCACAATAGTTTATGGGTTAGGCATTAGAGACAACCACATTCACTTTAAATAGGGCACCACGTAATTCCGATGAGATGACACCGTATGAACTATGGTTTAGAGAAACCTAAGCTGTCATTTCTTAAAAGTTTGGGGCTGCGACGCTTATGTGAAAAAGTTTCAGGCTGATAAGCTCGAACCCAAAGCGGATAAATGCATCTTCATAGGACACCCAAAACAGTTGGGTATACCTCCTGTCTCAGATTCGAAAGCAATAAGGGATTGTTTCTAGAATCGGGTCCTTTCTCGAGGAAAAGTTTCTCTCGAAAGAATTGAGTGGGAGGATGGTGGAGACTTGATGAGGTTATTGAACCGTCTCTTCAACTAGTGTGTGCAGGGCACAGGAGTTGTTCCTGTGGCACCTACACCAATTGAAGTGGAAGCTTATGATAGTGATCATGAAACTTCAGATCAAGTCACTACCAAACCTCGTGGGATGACAAGGATGCGTACTACTTCAGAGTGGTACGTAATCCTGTCTTGGAAGTCATGTTGCTAGACAACAATGAACCTACGAGCTATGGAGAAGCGATGGTGGGCCCGGATTCCGATAAATGGCTCGAGGCCATAAAATCCGAGAGAGGATCCATGTATGAAAACAAAGTGTAGACTTTGGCAGAACAACTTGATGGTCGTAAGGCTGTTAGGTACATATGGATTTTAAAAGGAAGACGGACAATGATGGTAAGTATCACCATTAAGAAAGCTCGACTTGTCGTTAAGATGTTTCCCGACAAGTTCAAGGAGTTGACTACGATGAGACTTTCTCACTCGTAGCGATGCTAAGAGTCTGTTGGAATTATATTAGCGATTACTGCATTATTTATGAAATCTTGCAGATAGGATGTCAAAACATTGTTTCCTCGACGTTTTTGAGGAAAGGTTTTGTCAATCCTGAAAGATGCTAGTAAGTATGCAAAGCTCCAGCAATCCTTCTAGGGACTGGAGTAAGCATCTCGGAGTTGGAATGTATGCTTTGATGATGATCAAAGATTTTGGGTTTATACAAAGTTTATGAGAAACTTGTATTTCCAAAGAAGTGAGTGGGAGCACTATAGAATTTCTGATGAGTATATGTTGTTGACATATTATGGATCAGAAATGATGTAGAATTTCTGGAAAGCATATAGGGTTATTTGGAAAGTGTTTTTCAATGGAAAGCCTGGATTAAGCTACTTGAACATTGAGCATCAAGATCTATAAGGATAGATCAAAACGCTTAATGGTACTTTCAAATGAGCACATACCTTGACATGATCTTGAAGGTGTTCAAGATGGATCAGTCAAAGAAGGAGTTCTTGCCTGAGTTGTAAGGTATGAAGTTAAGACTTAAAGCTCGACCACGGCAGAATAGAGAGAAAGGACGAAGGTCGTCCCCTATGCTTAAGACGTAGGCTCTACAGTATGCTATGCTGTGTACCGCACCTGAAGTGTGCCTTGCCATGAGTCAGTCAAGGGGTAAAAGAGTGATCTAAGAATGGATCACAGGACAGCGGTCAAAGTTATCCTTAGTAACTAGTGAACTAAGGAATTTTCTCGATTATGGAGGTGGTAAAAGAGTTCGTCGTAAAGGGTTACGTCGATGCAAGCTTAACACCTATCCGGATAGCTCTGAGTAGAGATACCGGATACGTATAATGGAGCAACAATTTAGAATAGCTCCAAGTAGAACAGTTATTTGAAATGGCTCCAAATATAGCGTAGTAGCTGCATCTACAAGATGACATAGAGATTTGCGAAGTACATACGGATCTGAAAGATTCAGACCCGTTGACTATAACATCTCTCACAAGCATAACATGATCAAACCCAGAACTCATCGAGTGTTAATCACATGGTAATGTGAACTAGATTATTGACTCTAGTAGACTCTTTGGGTGTTAGTCACATGGGGATGTGACCTTGAGTGTTAATCACATATCGATGTGAACTGGATTATTGACTCTAGTGCAAGTGGGAGACTGTTGGAAATATGCCCTAGAGGCAATAATAAATTAGTTATTATTATATTTCCTTGTTCATGATAATCGTTTATTATCCATGCTAGAATTGTATTGATAGGAAACTCAGATACATGTGTGGATACATAGACAACACCATGTCCCTAGTAAGCCTCTAGTTGACTAGCTCGTTGATCAATAGATGGTTACGGTTTCCTGACCATGGACATTGGACGTCATTGATAACGGGATCACATCATTAGGAGAATGATGTGATGGACAAAGACCCAATCCTAAGCCTAGCACAAGATCATGTAGTTTGTATGCTATAGCTTTTCTAATGTCAAGTATCATTTCCTTAGACCATGAGATTGTGCTGTTGGAAATATGCCCTAGAGGCAATAATAAAAGCATTATTATTATATTTCTTTGTTCATGATAATTGTCTTTATTCATGCTATAACTGTATTATCCGGAAATCGTAATACACGTGTGAATACATAGACCATAATATGTCCCTAGTAAGCCTCTAGTTGACTAGCTCGTTGATCAACAGATAGTCATGATTTCCTGGCTATGGACATTGGATGTCATTGATAACGGGATCACATCATTAGGAGAATGATGTGATGGACAAGACCCAATCCTAAGCATAGCACAAAGATCGTGTAGTTCGTTTGCTAGAGCTTTTCCAATGTCAAGTATCTTTTCCTTTGACCATGAGATCGTGTAACTCCCGGATACCGTAGGAGTGCTTTGGGTGTATCAAACGTCACAACGTAACTGGGTGACTATAAAGGTGCATTACAGGTATCTCCGAAAGTGTCTGTTGGGTTGACACGGATCGAGACTGGGATTTGTCACTCTGGATAACGGAGAGGTATCACTGGGCCCACTCGGTAATGCATCATCATTATGAGCTCAAGGTGACCAAGTGGTTGATCACGGGATCATGCATTACGGTACGAGTAAAGTGACTTGCCGGTAACGAGATTGAACAAGGTATTGGGATACCGACGATCGAGTCTCGGGCAAGTAACATACCGATTGACAAAGGGAATTGTATACGGGGTTGATTAATCCTCGACATCGTGGTTCATCCGATGAGATCATCGTGGAGCATGTGGGAGCCATCATGGGTATCCAGATCCCGCTGTTGGTTATTGAACGGAGAGTCGTCTCGGTCATGTCTGCTTGTCTCCCGAACCCGTAGGGTCTACACACTTAAGGTTCGGTGACGCTAGGGTTGTGAAGATATGTATATGCAGTAACCCAAATGTTGTTCGGAGTCCCGGATGAGATCCCGGACGTCACGAGGAGTTCCGGAATGGTCCGGAGGTAAAGAATTATATATAGGAAGTGCTGTTTCGGCCATCGGGACAAGTTTCGGGGTTATCGGTATTGTACCGGGACCACCGGAGGGGTCCCGGGGGACAACCGGGTGGGGCCACCTGTCCTGGGGGGCCACATGGGCTGTAGGGGGTGCGCCTTGGCCTTCATGGGCCAAGGGCACCAGCCCTACTAGGCCCATGCGCCTAGGGTTTCCACCACGGAGGAGTCCAAGTGGTGGAAGGCACCCCGAGGTGCCTTGGGGGGGAGGGAAACCCTCCCCTGGCCGCCGCACCCAGGAGATTGGATCTCCTAGGCTGCGCACCACCCCCCCTTGGCCCTCCTATATATAGTGGGGGAGAGGAGGGATTTTATACCTCAGCCTTTGGTGCTTCCTCTCTCCCCGTTACGTCTCTCTCTCGTAGTATAGGCGAAGCCCTGCTACTGTGACGCCCTGCATCCACCACCACGCCGTCGTGCTGCTGGATGTTCATCAACCTCTCTTCCCCCCTTGCTGGATCAAGAAAGGAGGAGACGTCATCCGTTCCGTACGTGTGTTGAACGCGGAGGCATCGTCCGTTCGGTGCTAAGATCATCGGTGATTTGAATCACGTCGTGTTCGACTACATCATCCCCGTTCTTTGAACGCTTCCGCTCGCGATCTACAAGGTACGTAGATGCATCTAATCACTCGTTGCTAGATGAACTCCTAGATGGATCTTGGTGAAACCGTAGGAAAATTTTTGTTTTCTGCAACGTTCCCCAACAGTGGCATCATGAGCTAGGTCTATGCGTAGTTCTCTTGCACGAGTAGAACACAAAGTAGTTGTGGGCGTTGATTTTGTTCAATATGCTTGCCGTTACTAGTCTTATCTTGATTCGGCGGCATCGTGGGATGAAGCCGCCCGGACCGACCTTACACGTACTCTTACGTGAGACAGGTTCCACCGACTGACATGCACTAGTTGCATAAGGTGGCTAGCGGGTGTCTGTCTCTCCTACTTTAGTCGGATCGGATTCGATGAAAAGGGTCCTTATGAAGGGTAAATAGCAATTGGCATATCACGTTGTGGTCTTTGCGTAGGTAAGAAACGTTCTTGCTAGAAACCCATAGCAGCCACGTAAAACATGCAAACAACAATTAGAGAACGTCTAACTTGTTTTTGCAGGGTATGCTATGTGATGTGATATGGCCAAAGTTGTGATGAATGATCTATATGTGATGTATGAGATGTTCATGCTATTGTAATAGGAATCACAACTTACATGTCGATGAGTATGACGGTGACAGGATGATCATGGAGCCCCAAGATGGAGATCAAAGGAGCTATGTGATATTGGCCATATCATGTCACTATTATTATTTGATTGCATGTGATGTTTATCATGTTTTGCATCTTGTTTGCTTAGAACGACGGTAGTAAATAAGATGATCCCTCATAATAATTTCAAGAAAGTGTTCCCCCTAACTGTGCACCGTTGCTACAGTTCGTCGTTTCGAAGCACCACGTGATGATCGGGTGTGATAGATCCTTACGTTCACATACAACGGGTGTAAGACAGATTTACACACGCAATACACTTAGGTTGACTTGACGAGCCTAGCATGTGCATAGACATGGCCTCGGAACACAGAAGACCGAAAGGTCGAGCATGAGTCGTATAGAAGATACGATCAACATGAAGATGTTCACCGACGTTGACTAGTCCGTGTCACGTGATGATCGGACACGGCCTAGCCAACTCGGATCATGTTATACTTAGATGACTAGAAGAGGGATCTCCATCTAAGTGGGAGTTCATTAATAATTTGATTAGATGAACTTAATTATCATGAACTTAGTCTAAAATCTTTACAATATGTCTTGTAGATCAAATGGCCAACGTTGTATTCAATTTCAACGCGTTCCTAGAGAAAACCAAGCTGAAAGACGATGGCAGCAACTATACGGACTGGGTCCGGAACCTGAGGATCATCCTCATAGCTGCCAAGAAAGATTATGTCCTACAAGCACCGCTAGGTGATCCACCCGTCCCACAGAACCAAGACGCTATGAACGCTTGGCAGACACGTACTGATGACTACTCCCTCGTTCAGTGCGGCATGCTTTACAGCTTAGAGCCGGGGCTCCAAAAGCGTTTTGAGAGACATGGAGCATATGAGATGTTCGAAGAGCTGAAAATGGTTTTCCAAGCTCATGCCCGGTCGAGAGATATGAAGTCTCCGACAAATTCTTCAGCTGTAAGATGGAGGAAAATAGTTCTGTCAGTGAGCACATACTCACTATGTCTGGGTTACATAACCGCTTGACTCAGCTGGGAGTTAATCTCCCGGATGACGCGGTCATTGACAGAATCCTCCAGTCGCTTCCACCAAGCTACAAGAGCTTTGTGATGAACTTCAATATGCAGGGGATGGAAAAGACCATTCCTGAAGTATTTGCAATGCTGAAATCAGCAGAGGTAGAAGTCAAGAAGGAACATCAAGTGTTGATGGTCAATAAAACCACCAAGTTCAAGAAGGGCAAGGGTAAAAAGAACTTTGAGAAGGACGGCAAGGAAGTTGCCGCGCCCGGCAAGCAAGCTGCTGGGAAGAAGAAGTCAAAGTATGGACCCAAGCCTGAGACGGAGTGCTTTTATTGCAAAGGGAAGGGTCACTGGAAGCGGAACTGCCCCAAATACTTAGCGGACAAGAAGGCCGGCAAAACAAAAGGTATATGTGATATACATGTAATTGATGTGTACCTTACCAGTACTCGAAGTAACTCCTGGGTATTTGATACCGGTGCCGTTGCTCATATTTGTAACTCACAGCAGGAGCTGCAGAATAAACAAAGACTAGGGAGGGACGAGGTGACGATGCGCGTCGGGAATGGTTCCAAGGTCGATGTGATCGCCGTCGGCACGCTACCTCTACATTTACCTACGGGATTAGTTATAAACCTCAATAATTGTTATTTCGTGCCAAGTTTGAGCATGAACATTGTATCGGGATCTCGTTTAATACGAGATGGCTACTCATTTAAATCTGAGAATAATGGTTGTTCTATTTATATGAGAGATATGTTTTATGGTCATGCTCCGATGGTCAATGGTTTATTCTTAATGAATCTCGAACGTAATATTACACATATTCATAGTGTGAATACCAAAAGATGTAAAGTTGATAACGATAGTCCCACATACTTGTGGCACTGCCGCCTTGGTCACATAGGTGTCAAACGCATGAAGAAGCTCCATGCAGATGGACTTTTAGAGTCTCTTGATTATGAATCATTTGACACGTGCGAACCATGCCTCATGGGTAAAATGACCAAGACTCCGTTCTCAGGAACAATGGAGCGAGCAACCAACTTATTGGAAATCATACATACTGATGTGTGCGGTCCAATGAGTGTTGAGGCTCGCGGTGGCTATCATTATGTTCTCACCCTCACTGATGACTTAAGTAGATATGGGTATGTCTACTTAATGAAACACAAGTCTGAAACCTTTGAAAAGTTCAAGGAATTTCAGAGTGAAGTTGAGAATCAACGTGACAGGAAAATCAAGTTTCTACGATCAGATCGTGGAGGAGAATACTTGAGTCACGAATTTGGCACACACTTAAGAAAATGTGGAATAGTTTCACAACTCACGCCGCCTGGAACACCTCAGCGTAATGGTGTGTCCGAACGTCGTAATCGCACTCTATTAGATATGGTGCGATCTATGATGTCTCTTACCGACTTACCACTATCTTTTTGGGGCTATGCTTTAGAGACTGCCGCATTCACTTTAAATAGGGCTCCGTCGAAATCCGTTGAGACGACACCGTTTGAATTATGGTTTGGGAAGAAACCTAAGCTGTCGTTTCTAAAAGTTTGGGGATGCGATGCTTATGTCAGGAAACTTCAACCTGAAAAGCTCGAACCCAAATCGGAAAAATGTGTCTTCATAGGATACCCTAAACAAACCATTGGGTATATCTTCTACCTCAGATCCGAAGGCAAGATCTTTGTTGCCAAGAATGGATCCTTTCTGGAGAAAGAGTTTCTCTCGAAAGAAGTAAGTGGGAGGAAAGTAGAACTTGATGAAGTATTGCCTCTTGAACCGGAAAATGGCGCAACTCAAGAAAATGTTCCTGAGGCGCCTGCACCGACTAGAGAGGAAGTTATTGATGATGATCAAGATACTTCTGATCAAGCTCCTACTGAAATTCGAAGGTCCACAAGGACACGTTCCGCACCAGAGTGGTACGGCAACCCTGTCTTGGAAATCATGTTGTTAGACAACAGTGAACCTTCGAACTATGAAGAAGCGATGGCAGGCCCGGATTCCGACAAATGGCTAGAAGCCATGAAATCCGAGATAGGATCCATGTATGAAAACGCAGTATGGACTTTGACTGACTTGCCCGTTGAACGGCGAGCCATAGAAAATAAATGGATCTTCAAGAAGAAGACAAACGCGGATGGTAATGTGACCATCTATAAAGCTCGGCTTGTCGCTAAGGGTTATCGACAAGTTCAAGGAATTGACTACGATGAGACTTCCTCACCGGTAGCGAAGCTAAAGTCCGTCCGAATCATGTTAGCAATTGCCGCATTCTACGATTATGAAATATGGCAAATGGACGTCAAAACGGCATTCCTTAATGGTTTCCTTAAGGAAGAATTGTATATGATGCAGCCGGAAGGTTTTGTCGATCCTAAGAATGCTGACAAGGTGTGCAAGCTCCAACGCTCGATTTATGGGCTGGTGCAAGCATCTCGGAGTTGGAACATTCGCTTTGATGAGATGATCAAAGCGTTTGGGTTTACGCAGACTTATGGAGAAGCCTGCGTTTACAAGAAAGTGAGTGGGAGCTCTGTAGCATTTCTCATATTATATGTAGATGACATACTTTTGATGGGAAATGATATAGAACTCTTGGACAGCATCAAGGCCTACTTGAATAAGAGTTTTTCAATGAAGGACCTTGGAGAAGCTGCTTATATATTAGGCATCAAGATCTATAGAGATAGATCAAGACGCCTCATAGGTCTTTCACAAAGCACATACCTTGATAAGATTTTGAAGAAGTTCAAAATGGATCAGTCCAAGAAAGGGTTCTTGCCTGTTTTGCAAGGTGTGAGATTGAGCTCAGCTCAATGCCCGACCACGGCAGAAGAGATAGAAGAGATGAGTATCATCCCCTATGCCTCAGCCATAGGTTCTATTATGTATGCCATGCTGTGTACCAGACCTGATGTAAACCTTGCCGTAAGTTTGGTAGGAAGGTACCAAAGTAATCCCGGCAAGGAACACTGGACAGCGGTCAAGAATATCCTGAAGTACCTGAAAAGGACAAGGAAATGTTTCTCGTTTATGGAGGTGACGAAGAGCTCGTCGTAAAGGGTTACGTCGACGCTAGCTTCGACACAGATCTGGATGACTCTAAGTCACAAACCGGATACGTGTATATGTTGAATGGTGGAGCAGTGAGCTGGTGCAGCTGCAAACAGAGCGTCGTGGCGGGATCTACATGTGAAGCGGAGTACATGGCAGCCTCGGAGGCAGCACATGAAGCTATATGGGTGAAGGAGTTCATCACCGACCTAGGAGTCATACCCAATGCGTCGGGGCCAATCAAACTCTTTTGTGACAACACTGGAGCTATTGCACTTGCCAAGGAGCCCAGGTTTCACAAGAAGACAAGGCACATCAAGCGTCGCTTCAACTCCATTCGTGAAAATGTTCAAGATGGAGACATAGAGATTTGTAAAGTACATACGGACCTGAATATAGCAGATCCGTTGACTAAACCTCTCCCTAGGGCAAAACATGATCAACACCAGAATTCCATGGGTGTTCGATTCATCACAATGTAACTAGATTATTGACTCTAGTGCAAGTGGGAGACTGTTGGAAATATGCCCTAGAGGCAATAATAAAAGCATTATTATTATATTTCTTTGTTCATGATAATTGTCTTTATTCATGCTATAACTGTATTATCCGGAAATCGTAATACACGTGTGAATACATAGACCATAATATGTCCCTAGTAAGCCTCTAGTTGACTAGCTCGTTGATCAACAGATAGTCATGATTTCCTGGCTATGGACATTGGATGTCATTGATAACGGGATCACATCATTAGGAGAATGATGTGATGGACAAGACCCAATCCTAAGCATAGCACAAAGATCGTGTAGTTCGTTTGCTAGAGCTTTTCCAATGTCAAGTATCTTTTCCTTTGACCATGAGATCGTGTAACTCCCGGATACCGTAGGAGTGCTTTGGGTGTATCAAACGTCACAACGTAACTGGGTGACTATAAAGGTGCATTACAGGTATCTCCGAAAGTGTCTGTTGGGTTGACACGGATCGAGACTGGGATTTGTCACTCTGGATAACGGAGAGGTATCACTGGGCCCACTCGGTAATGCATCATCATTATGAGCTCAAGGTGACCAAGTGGTTGATCACGGGATCATGCATTACGGTACGAGTAAAGTGACTTGCCGGTAACGAGATTGAACAAGGTATTGGGATACCGACGATCGAGTCTCGGGCAAGTAACATACCGATTGACAAAGGGAATTGTATACGGGGTTGATTAATCCTCGACATCGTGGTTCATCCGATGAGATCATCGTGGAGCATGTGGGAGCCATCATGGGTATCCAGATCCCGCTGTTGGTTATTGAATGGAGAGTCGTCTCGGTCATGTCTGCTTGTCTCCCGAACCCGTAGGGTCTACACACTTAAGGTTCGGTGACGCTAGGGTTGTGAAGATATGTATATGCAGTAACCCGAATGTTGTTCGGAGTCCCGGATGAGATCCCGGACGTCACGAGGAGTTCCGGAATGGTCCGGAGGTAAAGAATTATATATAGGAAGTGCTGTTTCGGCCATCGGGACAAGTTTCGGGGTTATCGGTATTGTACCGGGACCACCGGAGGGGTCCCGGGGGCCCACCGGGTGGGGCCACCTGTCCCGGGGGGCCACATGGGCTGTAGGGGGTGCGCCTTGGCCTTAATGGGCCAAGGGCACCAGCCCTACTAGGCCCATGCGCCTAGGGTTTCCACCACGGAGGAGTCCAAGTGGTGGAAGGCACCCCGAGGTGCCTTGGGGGGGAGGGAAACCCTCCCCTGGCCGCCGCACCTAGGAGATTGGATCTCCTAGGCTGCGCACCACCCCCCCTTGGCCCTCCTATATATAGTGGGGGAGAGGAGGGATTTTATACCTCAGCCTTTGGTGCTTCCTCTCTCCCCGTTACGTCTCCCTCTCGTAGTATAGGCGAAGCCCTGCTACTGTGACGCCCTGCATCCACCACCACGCCGTCGTGCTGCTGGATCTTCATCAACCTCTCTTCCCCCCTTGCTGGATCAAGAAAGGAGGAGACGTCATCTGTTCCGTACGTGTGTTGAACGCGGAGGCATCGTCCGTTCGGTGCTAAGATCATCGGTGATTTGAATCACGTCGTGTTCGACTACATCATCCCCGTTCTTTGAACGCTTCCGCTCGCGATCTACAAGGTACGTAGATGCATCTAATCACTCGTTGCTAGATGAACTCATAGATGGATCTTGGTGAAACCGTAGGAAAATTTTTGTTTTCTGCAACGTTCCCCAACATGTGCAACTCCCGGATACCGTAGGAGTGCTTTGGGTGTGCCAAACGTCACAACGTAACTCGGTGGCTATAAAGGTACACTACAGGTATCTCCGAAAGTGTCTGTTGGGTTGGCACGAATCGAGATTGGGATTTGTCACTCCGTGTGACGGAGAGGTATCTCTGGGCCCACTCGGTAGGACATCATCATAATGTGCACAATGTGATCAAGGAGTTGATCACGGGATGATGTGTTACGGAATGAGTAAAGAGACTTGCCGGTAACGAGATTGAACAAGGTATCGGGATACCGACGATCGAATCTCGGGCAAGTATCGTACCGCTAGACAAAGGGAATTGTATACGGGATTGATTAAGTCCTTGACATCGTGGTTCATCCGATGAGATCATCGTGGAACATGTGGGAGCCAACATGGGTATCCAGATCCCGCTGTTGGTTATTGACCGGAGAGTCATCTCGGTCATGTCTGCATGTCTCCCGAACCCGTAGGGTCTACACACTTAAGGTTCGGTGACGCTAGGGTTATAGAGATATTAGTATGCGGTAACCCGAAAGTTGTTCGGAGTCCCGGATGAGATCCCGGACGTCACGAGGAGTTCTGGAATGGTCCGGAGGTAAAGAATTATATATAGGAAGTGCTATTTCGGCCATCGGAACAAGTTTCGGGGTCACCGGTATTGTACCGGGACCACCGGAAGGGTCCCGGGGGTCCACCGGGTGGGGCCACCTGCCCCGGGGGGCCACATGGGTTGTAGGGGGTGCGCCTTGACCTATATGGGCCAAGGGCACCAGCCCCTAGAGGCCCATGCGCCAAAGGGACAAGAGGAGGGGAGAGTCCTAAAAGGGGAAGGCACCTCCGAGGTGCCTTGGGGAGGATGGACTCCTCCCCCCTTGGCCGCACCCTTCCTTGGAGGAAGGGGCAAGGCTGTGCCCTCCCCCTCTCCCTTGGCCCTATATATAGTGGGGGGAAGGGAGGGCAACCATACCTAAGCCCTGGCGCCTCCCTCTCCCTCCCATGACACACCTCCCTCCTCCCGCAGTGCTTGGCGAAGCCCTGTTGGAATCCCGCTACTTCCACCACCACGCCGTCGTGTTGCTGGATCTCCATCAACCTCTCCTCCCCCCTTGCTGGATCAAGAAGGAGGAGACGTCGCTGCTCCGTACGTGTGTTGAACGCGGAGGTGCCGTCCGTTCGGCGCTAGGATCATCGGTGATTTGGATCACGACG
Organism: Triticum aestivum; assembly: GCF_018294505.1. Classification (NCBI taxonomy): domain Eukaryota; kingdom Viridiplantae; phylum Streptophyta; class Magnoliopsida; order Poales; family Poaceae; genus Triticum; species Triticum aestivum. The sequence goes on along the minus strand of NC_057812.1, from coordinate 7,211,257 downwards.
AGTACGACTCCATCAACCCCGTTCTCTTGAACGCTTCCGCGCGCGATCTACAAGGGTATGTAGATCCACTCCTCCCTCGTTGCTAGATGACTCCATAGATTGATCTTGGTGACACGTAGGAAAATTTTGAATTATTGCTACGTTCCCCAACAACAATTTCTCCAACGGCCGCTCGAAAATAACGTAACTGCAAGGCAGCCGCATCAACAATTTTTTGCCCACATTTTACATAGGACAACAAAAATATATGAACAACAACATATTAAAACCAATGTTCAAAATATCGTTTGATTCACCGGTTTATCATCTAGTTTATCGCTTATCAATGGGTGACCGCTAAGTTTTGCCTTACCTTTTCTATTTATCATTTGAGCCAATCTATCACTCTGAAAAGCGATTAATCGGGAATCTAGGGATTAATTGGGCTGGTCTCTTGTGTTTAGAAACCCAAAAAGGGTCTCCCCTCAGTAGACTATCGCACATTACACTTCATCCCCCATTCCATAGGCCATGCATTGTAGTGTTGTCCCATTTTATTTGTCATTACTCATTGTTTGACATGTAATATGTAGTTATATATTGATATAGTGTTGTCATATTTAAATGCTTACAACACACTGATGGTTATTTCCATTTTTACCTTATTAGGGCTCGGAACCTAGGAATTACAAGCAAAACCAGACCGATTAACAGTCGACTGATAAAATTTATTATTAGTATTTGAAAAGGTAGATATGACAGAGTCGTATCAGATATCCCCCGTGTGGCATGAGTCAGAATCCCTCTCGAGGGAACCGAATATCCGTCCGCGCAGACTTGGTTCCATAGAAAGGGTTCCAGCAGGCCCATGATCGTGCACAGGTGCCTTGGACAAACACTCGGAATTCGATGATACGTCGACATTCGGGCTGCGAGACGTCCTCTCCAGAAGAAATTGAAAAATGGGTATCACTGAGTCTTCTGCCCAGCTGCTCAATGTTTGTCCCTCCGTAGGCATGAACAAACTGAGTCCGCCGAGGTCTCTTGCTCGAACCTCAGATCCGTTGATCAGTCGGACGTCTTGCCGGAAGAAAGCACACAACAACTCTGCAGCGAAATCTCGACCGACTCGGGGGCTACTGTCGAGTTTATAAATACGGGGTAGGACCAAGTATATGAATGGCCCATCGGAGGTCGATGATCATATAATATAAGGTCCAAAAGGCAATGGGCCAAGGGGCTTCATCATCAGCCCATCGGAGACAAGGTGGCCCAAATCCACAGTAAGCCCCAACAGTCGGACTGCGGCTCAGCCTACTGTCAAGTACTAGCACTCGGACGAAGATGAAGGGAGCTATTGGCTAGACCATTAGTCAGCTATCAGCAATATAACCCAGTTAAATATGGCAGTTACCAGTAGTAAATGCCACGGAACAGTCGGACACACCTGAGGCTATGAATAGCATTAATACCAACCCTTTATGTACCCCTACCTGGCGCACTCTATATAAGCTAGGAGTGAAGCCCTGGGCTGAAGGTTGAACTTCCACACTTTGTACCTTACGCTAAGAGCTAAGAGCACCACAGAGTAGGGTATTACTTCCACCGCAGAGGGCCTTAATGTGTATAAATCCTTGAGCATACTCTCAACCGCGCCGTTCACTAGATATATTGCCTCTACATTCCTACCCTCCTAGTATTGTCAAGATTATATCCATCACAGACACAATAGCTTCTACAACAACCAAATTGATTTCATTAGATGCATCACAAAATATGTATACATAATGTAACATATTTGTCTTCCAAAATAATGTAACTCATTTGGTTTTATAGATGGCGAAGCACTTTCCTACAAACGTAATGTGGAATGAAGTGCAAATATCGATGTTTTTCAGTACGATGGATCATTTTTAGTACAAGCAAATTACAACAAACGGGGGGCAACCTATTGTACCACTTACATTGTGGGGATATCCAGAAATACTCTAGAACTTTACATTACGTGTACCCATGCATCTGCAAGGAAGAGCGCATACTTATAAACTTAGAATCAATAAAAGAAGCTTAGACGAATTACATGGTATTGCTGGGTTGGTATTGTCATTCATTCGATCCGCCGTTTGAGGATCTTGGCCCACAACCCATTCTTCATCTTGAGCACAACTGATGACTTTGGCTCTACAACGTACCCTCCCACCATTTCAAAATCCAAGTTCCACACCATGGCGGCAACGACACTCTTCATATGCACTACCGAGATGTGCTTGCCCAAGCACGATCTCGGCCCGGCGTTGAATGCTAGGAACTTGTAGGACGGTACGTACAGAAGCTTGCCGTCCTCTTTGACCCACCTTTCTGGGCGGTACTCCGTGCAATCCTTGCCCCACACACCTTCCATCCTGCCCATTGAGTAGAGTGAAATCAGGATGGTTTCACCCTTTTGCACCTTGTGACCGCTCGGCAGTATGTCGTCGGTCATCACCGTCTTGCGCTCGATGGGGCCCGGTGGGTACAGCCTCATGGATTCGAACAATGCCGCGTGCAGGTAGACGAGCGGTTCGGTCTCCTCTGGCTCAAAGATCATCATGTGGTTGCCGCTGGTGGTGGTTGCTTTGTGCATGGCAATGGGAGCTAGTTCTCTTCTGATGCTCGACACGACGTGTGGGTGTTTGATGAGGTTGTAGAAGAGCCAGGTGAGGGTCGTGCCGACCGTGTCACGCCCAGCAAACATGTAGTTGATCAGGGTCGCGTACAGGAAGGCATTAGGTTTTCCGTGGTCGTCGGTATACTCTGGGTCATGGATGTAGGAAGAAACAATTTGTACCTTCTTTTTATCTTGCTCTTTATCCATGTCCATGTGGGCTGGTCCGTCTCTCCACTTCTTCATCATCTCTCTGACAAATCGGTGCAGTTCCGATTGCGCTGCGGTGAGCTTCCGCTCCGGGCCGATTTTTAGACACTTCATCAACTTCCAACAAGATGATGGCACCATGTTCCGGATGAAGCCTACATCCATGACAGCTTCCATGGCATCCGGCACAATTACAGGTGGCATATCGGCGGTCAGAAGGCCAGGGTCGACCCCAAAGACCGACATGGCCGTCATGTCGAATGTGAACCTGGTAAACAGGTCCTGCATATCCAACGAGGTTAGGCTCTCCATGCGCGCCAAGAAGGGGAGGAGGCCGTTCTCCAGCTTATCGCGGCAGCAACGGGCCATGTGAGCCAGCAACTGTGGGCTCGACATGAGGTGCTGCACTCTGCCACGCTGGCGCCGCCATGACTCGCCGTCCGCGTTGAAGAAGCTGTTCCCCATGGCGTCGAAGATGGCAGCGAACTCCTCGCCCTTGGGGTAATTTGTGAAGTTCGAGACGAAGATGTGGCGGACGTTGGCTGTGTCGCAGGTGACGAAGAAGTGCATGGCAGGCCCACGAAACACGAAGCTACTGCCGGCAGCGGCGAGCAAGGAGGTGGTGTAGTCATGGAAGCGGTGGAGGTTGGCGACAACGGAAGGGAGCATGCCAACCAGGGGCCATTCCGCTGGAAGCGTTGGGACAGTCTTTGAACTCCTCAACTTGATGAAGCAGAAGAGCAAGGAGAGAAGCAAGACAAGAAAGGAGACGAGGAGGTGGTGTGGCTCTGGCGACGAGAAGAGTGCCATTGTTTTTCTTGCTACTCAATGACAAATGCTTGATAATTACGTACTCCCTCCGTTCCTAAATAATTGTCTTTTAGAGATTTCAAATGGGCTACCACATACAGATGTATATAAACATAGTTTGAAGTGTATATTCACTCATTTTATTTCGTATGTAGTCATTTATTAAAATCTCTAGAAAGACAAATATTTAAGAACGAAGGGAGTAGAATATATAAATTATTTGCTTGTGCATGCAATATAGTACCTGTTGCAGGAAGGCCTTATAGATTATTAATGTAGGTCGTCGGAAGGAACATGATGCTGAGAAGCTTCCGGCCGGGGGCCGGGATCACTAACTGTCGTCCTGTCCTTTTCCAATAGTCTGGTGTGTACGTTCTTCATGGGCGTGTATATCGACCATTCAGCCAACTCTCAACCGCCAGCTCCCTAACCGTACCGTGCCAACGTTAATTTATCAAAAATGCTAAACGCACGGACCCATTACGGGCTGATTATGGGTCTTCGTTAATTTATCAAAAATGCTAAACGCACGGACCCATTACGGGCTGATTACAGGTCTTTTCTTTAGGCTGCTGCCAATGCATGGATGCTTAGATGAGGTACTAAGCACATTAAATAGCTTAGCAACTCTACTTCCTAATGCATAGGTGCTTAGCTTATGATTGCTAAGCTTACTTCATTTAATGATTTAGCAACTAAAGCTCTTCATGTATTGATGGGCTTTCTTCTTTTAAATGTTTTGCCTAGGTTCACGCGTTTAGCATTGGTTCTTCCTGGGGTCACTACATCCATCTCTCTTCTCTTAAATAACTTGCCACATTAGATTTTTTGCCTACATGAAAGGCTTAGCACATATACAAGGTGGAGCATTGGGAGGGGCCTTAATACTTTTCACCCCCCCCCCCCCTTGATTTCAGGTGGATGGAGCCCGCGTATCCCCCTTAAACCAATAACCATTTGCCATGTCAGCACCAGCCCCGTAGACAGGCTGCACCTCCACTTCGCTCGACTGCTGATGCTCTACTCTTCTTCTCCAAATTACTGTTCCAGTGATGCCGAGAATATGTTAACAAAATCTCACGGATATACATTGACTATGCAATCTACCTAGTCTTATTTGTAAATGTCCTTACATTTGGTCTACATTTTACTTTACAGTAATCAAATAATATGTTCACGTTATCTATGTCTATATCTATACCAATATAAAAAAACTCAAATGGACAGATCCAAACCATCTCGACCGTCAAATCATGTTATCTAGTGGTTCAAATCGCTCCAATGTTGAGCACCAAACACGTTTAACGCTCTAATTACCCACCACTATCATTGGTTATAAACATGTTTTGACTCAACGTTATCCCTTGAAATCTGCCATGTAATTAATATCTTACCATTCCCAAGAAAAAGTAATTGATATCTTACCAAATACCAACGTGCAACAGATATTCCTTACCTAATATAACGTGCAACTAATATCCTACCTAATATAAACGTGCATTGCACGTACATTATTACTAGTTAATTCTAAATTTCCAGCCCGCACATCAGACGGGCCACATTGCTAGATTCTATAAATTGGAGCATAACCATGGCCTCAAAGCATCAACTAAATCAGAGTAAATTGCAGGAAACCACCACTTTGAAGGCTAGGTTTGCAGAAAACACTACAATACATTTTTTTTGCAGAAAACACCATGTCTTCGGTAATGTTTTTGCAAAATCCACTGATCGGCGGATTTGGCTCTGTTGATCGCGTTTATGACAGATGGGACCCATTTTTTGCCTACATGGCGTGATTTTTCATGCCTGTTCAATTTTAGTCTAAATTTACGAAGTAGTCCCCACTGTTTTACACATACACCCCTCATGTTCTTTGTGTTCCTCTCTATCCCCCTGTTCGTCTTCTAGCTAATGACAGAGGGCAGCGGAGCGGCTGGCTGAGGTGAGCGCGTAGTCCGCACGAGGCGACGGCTAGCTGACCAAGGCGGAGCTCCAGCAGCTACCAGGGCCGCCGATGCAGCGGGATGATGTGCACGGTGCAGGGGCTCACCTAGTTGTCGCTGAGATCTAGATCGGGCTCGGCCCAGTCGTCGTCCTCTCGTGTTGGTCCAACCATGGCTCTGACGGCCCCAGACGAATCCTACACCGGTGAGCATTAGAATGGCTGGATCTTGCTCACCGCAGAAGATGCCGGCGTTGAGCCGCCGTCGACCCTGCCTCGCCGATGCAAGGCACGTACCGCATTCCGGCAGCAAGCACCACCACCAGCAGCGAGCGGCGCTGGGATCCCGAGCGACGGTGGGCGGCCAAGTGCTTGAGGGCGGTTGGGAGTGCGGGGCGCTGGGGGAAGGCATGTGGCAGCGGGCGGCGGTGGGAGGCCAAGCTCTATTCTGATTTTGCAGAGAGGGGAGAGAGTTGGAGAAGAAGGAAGGGAGGGCTGTATGTGTAAAATTGCATGGGCTACTTTGTAAATTTAGATTAAATCGAACATGAACAAAAAATTACGCCACGTAGGCAAAAAAGGGCCCCATCTGTCATAATCTCACTTATCTGAGCCCAATCCGCCGATCAGTGCTTTCTGCAAAAAGATTACCGAAGACACGGTGTTTTCTGAAAAGAAAAAAATATTGTAGTAGTTTTCACAAACCTTGCCCTCAGAGTGATGATTTTCTGCAATTTACTCACTAAATCATTGTTGCATATAATGACCATTAACTGAACGTTATGGGAATCCATGATTGCGCGTGTTAGAGAAAGAGAGAGGACAGAAATGACTCCAGAACACCTGGCCGGAAAGAGACATCACGTGGACCCATGCACGATCCACGCGCTGTCACATGCATGCACAGAACCATGGATGAAATACTCAGGCAATTCGCTGGTACATGGAGTTGTTTATATTGGCTTTCTCTGTGAACTACCTTCTTCGTAAAGTAGTCATCTAAAGGCATCTTCAGCCGTTGGCCCTTTAGGAGGGGCAAAAAATCACCCCCTGGGGCGCACGTTTGCGGGCGGCGATCTCCTCCAGGGTCCGGCGCTGCCGGACCATCTCCTCGCGCACGTAGTCATCGCGCGACCACCGCATGGCGTCCTCGTCGGAGAAGCCGCGCCGGGCTATCTCCTCGGACTCCGGGGGGAGGCTGGACTCCACCTTGGGCTCGACAAGGGCGCCGGAGCTGCGGGTACGCGCGCTGACAGGCGTGTCCTGGGGCTCCGGCTTGACGGGGTGGAGGGGGAGGCAGGGAGAGCCGCCGGAGCTGCGGGCACGCGCGCTGACAGGCGTGTCCTGGGGCTCCGGCTTGACGGGCGGAGGCGGAGGCAGGGAGAGCCGCCGGACGAGGAGGAGGACGCCCTGGTCTCCATGCGCCTCGGCGTCCAGGAGCTTCCCCGGCGGCGTGAGAAGGACGGGGGAGCGGGATACTCGAGGCGCTACGTGTTGCCGCCCTCGATGTACTCGAGGACGGCCTCCAACGTGCGGCCGGGCACGCCCCACCACCGGCGCCGGCCATCGGAGTTGAGCCTGCCGGAGGGCACGACGCCGTTGGTGGCCTCGAGCTGCTCGGCGTGACGGCGGCGGAAGTAGGGCTCCTAGAGCGGGCTGTCGGGGACGTACCGTGGCCCCTCCCTCGCCGCCCGCGGCAGGGACGCGCGGATGCGTGCGATCTCCGCACGCCGCGTCGCCCCGGTGGGTGGTGGTGGCACCGGCACGCCGCCGGCGCTGATCCTCCAAGCCCCGGGCACCCGCATGTCCGGCGGAACCGGGTACTCGGCCTCGAAAAGGAGGCGAGCCTCGTCCTCGTGCAGATGACGGCGCCCGAATCAGTTCGCCGCCGCGCCGTCGCCTGGGAAACGCTCGGCCATGCTTTCCCAACTGGTGACGGCGAGAGGAGGAAAGGGGGAGAAATGAGTGCGTCGTCGGTGGATGATCGGGGTGAGTCTCTCCGGCGCGCTTGCAGTCGGCTTTTATAGGCGGAGGCGCCGCGTGGTAGGCTTGGCCGGCGCGTTACGCGTGGCGTGATTGCGTGGCGGCCGAGGGACGCGCCGCCCAGCCTTCACTGCGCCGCCCGTGAGGCATCAATGGAGGCTGACCGGCGCGGCAGCTTTGGCATTGATTCGCCGTGGGAAACGAGGCGATGAGGACGACGAAGGGGCGAGAAGAGGGTAGAGTCGCTGACGCGGCGGGCCCGCGGCTCTTCATGCCAAAAACGATTCGCCCGGCGCCCCCGAGCGACTCCCAGCGCGCCGGGTTCAAGTTTGGTCCGCCGGCGGCAATTTCGGCCCGAGCCGGCGAAAACTGGGCTCTTGGGGGCGCGACTGGGCTGATTTTTTGGCCCCAGCGGACGAAAAGACGCCTGGAGGGTCTTCTTGGGGGCGCGGCTGGAGATGCCCTAAAACATCTTATAAAAGTTCACAGAGGGAGAATTTTTCTTTTCTTTTTGAAGGTGACTACGTTTAGTAAATTTGCAAACATATGCAATGTTTGTGTTGCTTTCTCTATGAATAACATATGTCGCATCTGATAACAAAGTTATTGCTATTTTATTCTTTTGGGAAGATAAACTTTCAACATCAGAACCCATAACCAAATCGACAAGTTTCGCTGATAAAACAAGCATGTTATGGAAAATCAGGCAAATGAGCATGTTCATTGATATCGACCAAAAGAGGGACTGCTGCATGTTTCATTTACTTCTTTTCTACCAAAAATAGAAATATAGCACAGTCCACAAATCAATTAGTTATTTTTTACCGAAACACATGCCTCTATGGCGCTCCACAAATCGACTGTGTTTGCCAAGACACAGGCAACCGTTTTGAAGTATGTAAAAATATGACGCAAGTGCGTACAAAAGAAGATAGTGTTGCACAAAAAATAAGTTTTGTGCATAATAAACAAAAAAAATCTACATGCACCAAAAAACGATAATCAAAACCCTTGTAAAAATATAAATACAAATCCAAAATGAGCATATAGACAACAAACACAAATAATCAAAACTCTTACAAATAAAATAAGCAAAAAGTATAATGGCTGATGATAGTTTATCTTCCCGAAAGAGTAAAATAAAGATAATATTGTTATCAGAGGTTCCATCAATTATTATAAAGAAAGCAACCGTAGGATGGAGGAGAACTTTTGGTCTATGGGGACATATACATCCTATATGGGAAAATAATTTAGTAATTGAACAAAAAGTCAAAAAAATCTGAAAATATTTTTGAAATAAACCAGACCTTACATTGTACTTGTGAGAAAAGTTTCACAAAAAGAAAACCCCCCCTTTGACTTCTTTTAGTACTCGCATAAGTAATTAATTAATGCATCAAAGTTGTGAGTATCATAAGTATACTAGATTTTGCCAGACATGTCGTGAAGAGTAGTACAACATAGGATGAGCGGTACAACATAGGATGAGCGGTACAACATAAGTATACTAGTATCAAAAGTCTTCAAAAGTATCATATGCAGTACAACATAGGATGAGCGGACTGCTCTTCACGACATGTCTGGCAAAATAAACGAACGGTTGCGGGATTCAGAGAAGAAGAACGTTAGCGGTGGACGGATTGCTTGGTGGGGTTCTAGCATGTCCATAAATGTTGGTACAGTTAGGGATTTGTCTATTGTGAGTTGAGGGATGGAAATTGAACGCCCTTGATCGGCGTCAAATATGTTATCATTCTGATAACAATGATTGAACCTCACTTCGGATGAAGAGTAGTCAAAGGATCAGTAGGCGCGACTTTGAAGACTTTGAGCATTTATAGTGGGGAGTATTATATACTAGTATTATGCATATGATACTAGCGTATGATACTACCTTCATAGTGCATAGTATCATAGAGTAGTATCATATGTGATCATATTTATTGTCATGCATGACACAAAGTAGTATAGCATTTAACGTATCTACCTATGTTACTTTAATCCTCTCTTTCTTCTTTAATTCTCTGCCACATCAGCATGTTTGTTATTCCCGAGTACATGATACCGGCTAAGATGATACCATCGCTATGGCCAGCCTTAGGGGTACTGGCAATGTCATGCCCCCGAGGTATAGCTACGGTGTACATAAGAGGTCTGACCACCATAGAGCAGTCCAAGCCTGCTACTCGAAGTTCACCGGCAATACAGGGTGCATCGCCACTTCGGGGTACAAGACAGGCACTCTGTTACGTAAATATCTAGGTCTTCTGTATTTTATGCATCTACCAACCGACACCGGACCTATAAACCTAGCCATAGTTGACATACTACACCGTAAATAGAATCATCCGAGGAAAACATCCCATAGCTTAAGAATGTAAAACGTAGACCATTGCCATCTATCTTGACTATTGTTTTAGATTCATGAAAGGTACTGCATCAGATGACCAAGTTCTTCCTCTGCCATAGATAATACATCAGATGACCACATCTAACATTCAGTCCCTTGTGGGCAATGACCTCATCCTCTATAATTCTTTCCTCTGCCATAGGTGATCATGCAGGAGCATGTCATCGAGCAAAAATTCGGGCGCAATGCCAGAAAAGAACAACATGATCTGGTGTCCCAAGTTGGGCACGCAGAGCGGGCCGTGGCCGATCCACCACACTGCCTTGCGCACATACGTTTCAGGCGTTGGTGTCAATGGCGCGAAGCGCCTGGCCTCTGCGAAGGCGGAGGCCATCGTGCCGGCCAAGAAGAATGGTGCCCAAAGATAGGATTAGACGTTAATATAATGCTGGCTGGCTCGTGTGGGCGAGTTCTGTTAGTAGTAATCTTGACATGCATTATGCGGTTTAGGCTGGCTTGTGTGTGCAGCCAAGGTGCACGTTGTTAGGCCAAGTCATATGGATCACGGTCAGTTTGCCGGGTCCTGTGCTTGTGCGAGTGCTAGTCGTGTGGCCATTGCCCGCATGCATGTAGTCGTGATTTAGTTGGTGCATGGAGCCGTTAGCAGCATGGTCGGGTCATAGCTCGTGGAGAGATTCCAGGTCTGCTAGGCAGGACGTGCGTGCGTGGAGTTGGTGGCCGAGGCGCGTGTGTGTGCTAGCCTGGATATAAAAACCCCTCCCCATGTACTGATCAGGGCATGTCCAATGGAGGGCGCTTGCTTAGACGCTTAACATATTAAAATAATTGATTTAATTACCTGGCATCTGTCTAAGAGTCTGTGCTTCCAACGCTAAACGTGATTAGAGGCGCTACAGGAATAAATAAGAAAAGTGTTAGCGCCCGCTTCCTCCAACGCAAAAAGATCTCGAGTTAGTTGAGGCAAAGCCGCTAGGGGAGATTTTCTAGTATCCTTTTAGCGCCTTGATTAGCGCCAGCCGCCAACAAAATCTGGTCGTACGTGGAAAAAACAGATGAAGCGCCCGGCGACAACCTTTGAGTCGACGCAAAGTAATTTCCTGGGATCGGCCAGGATTCGGGAGAAACTACCAGGATATCTATCCTAGCGTCCATCATTAGCGCCTACATTGTAGATACCCTCAAGGAGCTACGGTCTGTTCCCGAGACGGTGTGGTATGTGCCACTGAGCCGGGGTATGTGCCCAGTAAAGTGAGGCCATTCATGTGGCGGGGCATTTGTGTGCCGAAAAAAATCCAGTGTGCTTTTTCTTTCACCTTCGTCCGAGCGAGTGAGAGGAGATGAGCGGCGAGCTGGTCCGGGATTTGTCCCAACATTTGGTATCATGAGCTTGGTTATCTTGGCGTCGTTCCCCTTGCCGGTGGTGGCGGCGTTCGTCGACGGACGCGCGATGAACTCCGGGCTGTGTGTCGGCCTATGGAGGTGCGCGGAGCTGGCGCGCAGTGAGTCTGCAACAAGCACGGCGGACGTCGAGGCGTATGACGGAGCACGGTGCGACCAACGTTAGCGCCAGGTCGGGTCCGTGGTGGTGCGACCGGCGTTTGTGCGCCAGGTTGGCTCCGCGGGCTAGGTTGCAGCCACGTGTGTTGCCGGAGAAGATGGTGTATGTCGCCGGAGATGAAGAAGCAGGCACGGTGGTGACCCGCGTCAGCGCGCCAGGTCGAGTCCGCGGTCATGGTGATGATGACGATGGGAGCAGCAGCGTCAACTCCAGCGACGACAAGCAGGCGGCACGTCACAGCGATGGGCAGAGGCCTTCGACACGACATCGACAATGAGTCGGGGCTTCTGCCGGCAGGCTGCACGGCGAGGTCATGGTTTAAGGGAAGAATGTTAGGAATAAACCGTGGCGGGCGTGCCATGTCCGTGGTGTACGTATGTGTGCCTGCTCGTGGCCGTCGTAGTTAGGCTAGCAGTAGTAGCAAAACGGCTGTGGCGTTCCGTTGGGAGCCAGCCGGGTCGTACGCGTAGAGAGCGTCGTGGAGACCGGACTGAGCGGATAGATAGTGCGTTAGATCGGGGAGGTGGGCAGCGATGTGCATGCATGCATCGACCAAGTATAAAAACCCCTGGGTTGAATTTGTTATGCGAGTGGCCTAAGGAAGATGTAGACTTCGTCGGGACCGTGGTATGTGCTTGATCGACATGAGAGTTCTTCTGGGTTGTGCTGCGTGTGTGCATGTGTACCTCCATGTATCTGTTGAAGTCATTGTGAAAAATAAAGCCAAGATACAGGCGTTCGTGTGCTGTGGCGTTCGTCGCCGGAAAATTATGATGTCTCTTTCGTCTACCTCTATCCGGTGTCGTTTGCGCGGATGGGTTTGTCCCACAAATATAATGCTGGCTGCTCGATTGTTTGAAGTCTTGGTGAAGTTATTAATGAGTAGATTATGGGAGATGAGTTTATTTTACCTGGCATTGCACATCGATTCCTTTGCTTCTACTCCGTATATTGGACGTGAAGACTCTTAGAGAACCGGGCAACATAGCTGCATGGAAAGAATCAATGGAACATGATCTTGTCAACGACATCGAGATACTACTACTAATTAAGATGTGATGTACTCCTACTCTACCATTGAGCGAGTATGTATATGTGCTTACCGTTTAGTGGCGGCGTACATGGTGTAAAGGGGTAAGGAGGGGATGGCCTCTGACGAGGCCGAGCCCAAGTTGACCACAGCTCCCCTCCCGCGCACCACCATGCCCGGAATCACCACCGCCGTCACCTCCGTCAGCCCCAACAGGTTCACCCGTATCATATCCACCCACTCCTCCACACCGGCCTCGTGCAGGAACACCGCCCTGGGCTCCAGCACGCCGGCGTTGTTCACCAGCACGCCGACGTCCAGCGCCTCCACGGTCTGCCGCAGCCACCGCATCGCCTCGTCGCCTGCCAAATGTATTCTAGTTTGCTTCGTGTTTCACCGTGGGCGGTGGCGAGGAGCGACATGGTCCAAGACTAGAGTCTTGGTCTTCACGGTGGGAACGGCCCTGCATATCGCCCGGGAGATGTCGCGGAGCTTGGCCGAGTCTCGGCCGGCCAGGATGTTGGAGATATAGCTATAGCATGTATATTCCTTATACAGCAAGCCCTCCTTCTTTCATGCATTGAGGACGTGGCTTCCCTATATACTTATATATATATATATATATATATATATATATATATATATATATGTGCATATTACACTCGATCAATATATCGTGAGTTGCATCATATTCTACACAGGATAAGGTTCAGCCCACTGCGGGCGAGCTCCACGGCCAGGGACCAGCCAATGCCGGATGTTGGCCCTGGGATGACAGCCCACGTGTCGTAGTAGCGCCAGAGGTCCTTGGGACGCCGGAGGCACACGGCCAAGTGCGGAACGAGGCCGAACGCCAAGGCAGCTACATAGACGCTGTGTTTTGATTTTCGGTTTGAGTTTTTTTTCGCCCTAGGCCGAGATGGCCGAATTTCGGCTATTTTCAAAAATTTCGGCTGAAATTTGACCAAAATTTGACTGCAATTTAACTTAAATTTGATCAAAATTTGCCAAATTTGAGCAATTTCGGCCTAAATATACTTTTCGCCTCAGGCCGAGATGGCCGAAATTCGGCCGAAAATCAAAACACAGCATAGACGGCACCAAGAACGACCAGTGGTGCGAACCATGCCATCGTATCCTCCTCTCTCGCGTGCCTCTCCGTCGTATATATCCTCCTCCAGCAAATTCTGCATAGCAAACCATCAAGAGATGCATGCATGCATGCATCGGTCGACATGGATGTGAAGCAAAACACAGTCGGGCAAATCTCTCTAGCAAATGCTTAGCGCAAAAATCAAACTCACGTGAGCTGGGGGGGGGGGGGGGGGGAGCAATTGTTGCTTCACGGGCTCTTTCAGATTGGCTCAGGCGGGAGGGAAGGAGGCGAGCTGAGTAACTAGTTTGATATCCTTAAATCCTTTCTAGATCAGCAACTACATAGCCTTGAACTGGTGGGCTTGTTGTCGGACCCAAAGGCATATGCGCGCACGGTGCTCCAATCCATCTCCAAAGTGATCCACTTTAGCTAGATTTCAGTCAGCTGACTTTTAGTTTTATGGTCAGTCGATTTTCTGTCCGTTAGATTGTGCTTCAAGATTTGTGTAGTTTTCCTTTTTCCTGTCTTGTTTTGCTGGTGTACTGGGCTGTGTGGATTCTATTGACTCCTATTTTGGGTCAGTCAATTTCCTTCTTGGGCTGGGTTTTCGTGTGTGCATGCTTTTTTCCCTTGGATTTGCTTTGTTTTCTGCTCGTGTACGCTTTTATTTTTCTATTTTTCAGTTGAGTTTTTTCCTTTACATGTATTTCCGGATGTTGAGTATGTGTAAATGTATAGATGTACGAATTACACTACAGTACGGATATTTCACTCTTATAAATTTATTCTATATATTATAAAAGTGCATTTTTGTGTTAATTGTATGATTTTTTTTGTTTTTTCATTTTATTTATTCTTTAAGGTTAATAACAGTGCTAATTGTTTTGTGCTAATTAAATACAGTTTTCTATTATTATGTGTATGTATGCATGAAAGTACTATAGAATATTTGTGTAAATTATACTAGACTGCTAAAGTTGCATTACTAAATGTGTATTCACTGCATATTATAAAAAGTGCAATTTCACTGATAAGTTGTGTGTAAGTTTTTTTTTAATTTTCTATCTTCTTAAGAGTAATATCAATGACACTAATTGACTCTTCTTAGAAAACTTTGTTTGTTTTATTATGTCTAGTTTTAAATTCATTTCCTGTTTTTAAGGATGATACCAGTGCCACTAATCTGTTCCTTGTTTAAAAACTTTGTTTTATGTAAAATTCACTGTTATATGTTTATTCTTGTATAACTAAAAAAGTGCAATCTATGTTTAAATTGTGTGCAAATTGTATCATTATTTTTTATTTTCTTCTTAAAGGGTGGTACCAATGCCACGATACTTGATTTCTTCTTAGAAAAAATATTTTTATTTTTGTGTTTGTAAGTGAGTATACATGCAAGTATGATACACCATGTGTGTAAATTATAGTAGAGAGCAAATATTGCACTGTATATGCTTATTTTTTGCATATTACAACAGTGCAATTTCAGGGCATACTTGTGTGCAAGTTATTTTTTAATTTTTATTCTTCTTAAAGGCTTTCATTTTCCCCTAGAAAACCCCATTATTTTGTTTTTGCTTTTGCTTTTTTAGTGTTTTTTTCTTAAAGGGTTTCATTCTTACATAGAAAACTTCATTATTTTGTTTTAGTTTTAGCTTTTTTAGTTGTTTTCTTAAAGGGTTTCATTATTCCATAGAAAACTTCATTATTTGGTTTTTGTTTTTGTTTTTGTTTTTTATTTTATTTTCTTAAAGGGTTTCATTCTTCCCTAGAAAACTTTCTTATTTTGTTTTTGTTTTTATTTTTTATTATCTTTCTTCTTAAAGGGTTTCGTTATATTGTTTTTATAATATTTCATTAGTGACATTTACATTTTCATTTCTTTCTTTTTATGGGTAATACAATTTCCAGTAATTCATCCCTTCTTTGGAAACTTCTATTTTGTGTAAATTCTGCAATTATATTCTTATCCTTGCATATTTTAAAAAGGCGCAATTTTGTGTAAATTGTGTGCAAATTTTACATTTGTTGTATTAGATTTTTGTTCATTTGTGAAGGGTAATATAAATGTCACTATAAATTCTTCGTTGGAAAACATCATATTTTATTTTTGTTTTGGTGTTTATTTCACTTTCTCTCTTCTTAAAGGGCAGTAGCATTGTCACTTATTCATTTGTTCAAATTTTGTCTGTACATTGTGAAAAAAATGCAATTTAAGTGTAAATTGTGTGCATAAGCGTAATTTAAGTGTAATATATGCTTATTCTTGCATATTGTGAAAAAGAGCAATTTAAGTGTAAATTGTGTGCAAATTTTGCCGTTGTTTATTTAGTTTTGTTTCATTTTTATTCTTCCTGAAAGGTAATACAAATTCCACTAATTTATTTTTCATTAGGAAACTTCTTTATTTTAATTATATTTCAGTTTATATTTTATTTTATTTCTAGTTTAAGAGTAATGACAACGCCACTAATATTCATTTTTTTTCTTAGCAATCTTCCTTTTCGTGAAAATTCACCATCATATTCTTATTATTGCATATTATAAAAAAGCATAATTATGGGTAAATTGTGTGCATATTTTATCATTGTTAGTGTTTTAGCTTTGTGACAGACGCATGCTAGACTTTTTCTCAGGTATTTTTCTCTAAATAACACTGCATTTAGACTGCAGGTATACTGTAGCAAGTTGTGGGACATACATACTTTGTTTTGGCGGCATTTGAACCATCACGGTCAAAAAGAAAAATTACCTCACACTGTGACTCCCTCTCTTATTAAACTTCTCTGCCATGCATGCATTCTGTCTCTCATTTTTTTTCACATGCATGCACACATCACAAATCTCTCTCAGTAGCTCTCTCTCTCTCTCTTTCTCATGTCTGTGCACAACACCATCTCTCACAAGCGTGCTCTCTCTCTCGCGCGCACACAGTCCAAATCTCGCAGGCATAGTTGCTGCCGGCCTTATTAGGCTTTTTTTCCTGTGGCTGTGCATGTTCACACCTACACAGAAAAGTGACTAGCAGAATACAAATTTCAGTTGATTGACACCTAGTCGGTCCCAAAGTGATCGATGCTATACGGCAAGGTAGTTAAGCCATCCTTGATCCTCCCTCCATTCCATAATACAGATATTAGATTTAAAAAAATGATAAAATTCATAGAAAAAATTATCAACAACTAAAATACCAAATCATCCTCCCGACGCGGGCAAGTGCGGGTCGTGTGCTTCTTCAACACGGGCTTCAGCCGCTGATATATCCCATGGCCTACAACTGCTGCCTGGTCCTCGAGAGTGTGTTGCTATCCATCCGTGTCGCCTGTGCACACGGCTTCACCGCTGCCAAGATTCTCTACCACAGGCGAAGAGGGCTATAAGAAAATATGTTTGAGGATTAGAGAACAACGCGGGCGTTCCACAGAAAAAAGATGTATAGGCTAGTGATGTCATTATTCTTTATCGCAATGGTGGATAATCTATTTATATTATTATTAAAACAAGGGAAATAGTATCTCACGAACGTCAGGTTTTCTGGCCATCTCGGCGAACGCTTTGACGGCTGTCGGATTAAGCGCACAAATCCTGAAGCAGTGGATATTTCCATGTCAGCCACAGACACCTGCTCGTTTGGGATGACTCCTCAAGCGAACGATCTCTCCCCTATGCCCATACGCTTTCAGCCACCGCGCAACGCAGCATTATTCTCCTTTCTCTCTGTCACTTTTCACTCTCCAAGTCGCCAATGACCGCGCGTGCTAACTGCTAGCATTTTGACCAATGACGCTGACTGAATCGGCAGCACCTTATTTTCAAATTTACTGATCATGGCAAATTAGTGGCAAAATGGAGTGGGTGCAGTGATGCTTAAAGAAGGGAAAATATTTAGACTTTTTTTCTGTAAAAGGTCACATGGCAGGTGCTTTTGTAGTTTTTCCATATAATTCAAGGTAAAGTATGAACATGTTTAGCCCATAAATGCCATTTCATGGCAAATGTACAGAATTTTTATTTCATGGAATTTACAATGGCAAATTCTCGTTTTACCATGGCTTTTTTTATTGTAGATACTGTTAGAGTTGTGTTGAATATTATTTCTACAAGGTAGGTTACAGTTGGACTTGGAGTCGTACGGTGTGTAGACAGGATATGGATTCGTGTTCAAGTAGGACACTTATATCTTAGGTCTCTTATATAATGAGAGGATAGACACACACTGTAACATATGCCAACATAATAGCACAGGAACGCAGGGGAAGCCGGCGGCATGTGCCGGTGTCCAAAGTGACTGGATGCGGTATTGTAGCGGTGTCATGGGGAGGAGCGCCCATAGTCAAGCCCCGGGGATGTAGCCATATCGGTGAACCTTGTTAACAAATCTTGGTGTCGTGCTCGTGTGATTGCTTTGTCCTTGGATGATCGATGGTGACATCGGATTTATTCTAACAGATACCACCATGACAAAATTTATCTTATGTAGCTTGGCTAATCCATAATTATTCCATACAATATACTTTCCACGACTTTGTAGAGGTTTATATATAGTTTTGGCCATGGATCATGGCAAATTTTGCTATTAGTTTTGTTTTACTTGTTTCCAAAAAATCATGGCAATTTTGCAATGTGTTTTCTGTTCACTTTTTTAATTAGCTTTTTCACATGGATCACGACAATTCTGGTCTTAAAGAACATTTTGTATCATATAGTACTCGGAATCTCGGATGATCGAGACAGGAAACAAATGTCAAAGATGGTCTTTCTCGTTGACTGTGTCTGCTACCAAGGCACTTGCTATTCCTAAAGTGACCCATTACATCTAGAAGTATATATAGTTATCATCCTGCTCTGTTTATCTGTCAACTATACTTTGAGGAGGAAAATATATTTGTAATCTCAAGTCAGGGTTACGTGTTCATAATCTCATCTGATAACTGAGTATATCTAAATCTCAAATCAGTCCTGGCTTTCTAGATGTGTAATCCACACGAGGAGGGGATGGAGACTCAGATACGATGAGTTGGATGAAATATATGATAAACCAAAGAAATAAAATTATTTTGGTACGCACATTGTCACCCAACAACAAACATAACTTGATAATGAAATAACATTACAATGTTCTCCACAATATACCACCATAGTCCATACGCCAACCGCAGACACATGATTTTGTCGAGATTACACTGCCACTGAACTGATACGAGCTAGAAACTGACTAGAACCACAACACCAGATTAACCACTGAAATGCAAAACGATCGCGGATGATTGTTATTTTACCACCAATAATTCAGAACGAAACTACGGATAGTACCACAGAAATCGACACCAGATGAGCAGCTTGTCACTTGATAGAACTATAGACCCCACAAAAGCAAACAACTCCAGGCCATATATGCTAAGTTGAGCATGTTCTACGACTTCAAACACAATGTGCAATCAGAACATGCAGCTCCATCTTTATTGCTCCGGCCTATAGTTTAGGACATGCTGCTGCAGCTGTATTTGAAAATAAGATGGCGCGTAAGTTGCGTATACCACGATCTTACTTAGAAGGAGGACCCAAAGAGTTAAACACAAAATAATTGTAAAGATTATGTCATCATCCAGACAAGAAAGCAAACCATGAAGTCTATTAAATATCAATGTTGTGATATAAGATAAGTTTTGAGCCGAAATTTGGGTGACCATTTCGAGGTACATGAGGCTAAGATTCAGATATCGCATACATACCCAAAACAGTTATCTGTGAACGAAGATTTTCAAGTGAGATTTCTAGTAGTCCTAGAAACCAAGTAGTACCTCTAGGTACAGACTTGCCATAGAAAAAAAACTTTCCCTGCTTGTCTTTTTCCACAATTAGCACTAGTAATTTAATGCTTGACATGCAAATTAGTCGCATTCATTTCGTTAACATGTCTTTTGTCTGTTGTTATGCAGTAAGCTAACATGTCTTTCCTCATATCTATTGTTTAGTTCAACATTTTGCATTTCATGCAAACTTTAGAATAAAAAGAAAAGTGTTTGGAGATTACTATTCTATTTTACTCTAAAGCTACATGCTACTTAGATTTTAAGACGAGTTACAGAAATCAATACCTGAAGCCTATGGTATGAACATGCTGCACAGATCATAGAAATCATTTCTCACAGAATCCAGTGCCTTCAGGCACCTGACAAGAAAAAACTCAATAAGTTGTGAAGCTCGTTTCCATGTGCTCATGGCGATGTTATTAATTGATAAAGGAACATGTTATTAATTAATAACTAGTGAAAATGCTCATGGCCATTACAATTTGCCTCCTTAAGAATAAAACTCTGCATTGGTAGGGTTATCTTAACAATCCTAAAGGATACAATCAACTAAATTAAAACGGAGAAGTTATATTCCTAACCCGAGAATCTCAGTGGAGTTAGCCAAATATGTCTATCTATAATGTCTGAATACATTCAGCAGATTACAAAAGCAGTGAACATGCAATTCCATCAATATATACTCTGATAACACTAATAGTAAGAAAATATGTTCCAGTAGATGACGTGAGCACACTAGGAAATCATTATTCAGTATGAAGATTTCAATAACGAAATGATTGAAAAACAATAGTGTGTGACATGAGAGCACAAATTACTAACCCAATGCTGCTCTTCTCCTGACAACACTCATGGAACTGAATGCAAGTGTTCTTCACTCTCCGAGCACCAACACTGCGACATGCAATAGCATACAATGAGGAAAGACCCACAAAATCGGCTTAATGACAGAAAAATAGCATTGTAGTGCTCTCCCTTCATTCCAGCCTCCTAAGCAAATAGATGTACCACCGACTTATGAAATCAACTAAATACAACTATGAAAGCCCAGTGTAAGCAAAGTGATACATTGATCCACTAGGAGTTAACATTTTCAGTAATGAAAGTGGTGTGATCCAAAAAAACAATACGTATATACCAAAAACATACCTAAACCAAGATTCATTAGGCAAGGGATCTATGTCATGCAAAGTTGTGATGCTGAAGGAGAGGGTGACGATCCTCCCCAAATTAATCGTACGAGCCCCACTTTAGAAAGGAAAATGTGAAGTGCTTCTCTTTGAGCCCTCTAATCATTAAGCACTACAACAGATGAATGGATGTCAACCTCCAAAACATCAATTGTAAGAGCCACTTCGCAAGGTGGATATTTTTTTTTGCGGGGTAACAAGGTGGATATAAGAGTACTACTCATGGAGCTATATGATTTATGGGAAGTGATTGATATTTGTCAGATCTAATTCATAGAATGGTACAACAGCCAAGGTTTTTTGGATCCAAACCGTAAAGTACTACAATGGCCAAATCGTCCGATGTACATCATAGAACAATACAATGGTCGAACGGTTTTGTCAGATCTTAATCATAAAACGGTACTACGCCTGTATAGTTTGTCAGATGTAAATTATAAAACAGTAAAACAGCCAAAGGGTCTTCGTATAGAAATAATATAAGAATATAACGGAAAAATTAATTGGAAGATGTCACGTGCTAAATGTTGAGCTACCTGAGATGTACGGAATGGATTATTTTTTGTTAGATCTAGATGATAAATCACTACAACTTGCCAAACTGATATCAACCCTCCCCTTATTTATTTCAATCTATCCATACTTGTTGAGCCGCCTGATCAATTCAGGAAATTGACCACCCTTGCTATAAAACACTATAATGATGAAAATGGACTATAATTCTCCCCCAACATGATAGTATGCCTTATGATGTATCTAGCTGGGATCTAAATACCTAGTTTTCATTCCAAGACACAGAAAACTACAATAGTCCTGATACATACTAGTGCACAAACACATACAAAGAGGACGTGAAAGAAGAAGGAAAGAGGCCTCACTATAAACTATTTCCCCAGAGTTGATCCACAAATGTGTCCACCTTGCCATAGTCCACACATGGTTGGTCCCTACATAGACATAATCCGAATGCCCAAGTAAGAAGTCAAATCAAACCACCCTACACAAATGATCAGATCACCTGACATGGCAACGTACAATTGCTTGGCGAGCTCGCCAATGATACGCTCACCCTCCTCGCAGAAAAGCATGACAACCTTCGCAACGAAGTCTGGGTTGCCCTCGTCTTGGAGCATCTCAAGTTGCCGGAACTGATCATCCAGCAAACCCTAACCCACCAAAGAAACACAAAAGCAGAAACATCATAATCCAACAATTAATATTGTGTTACACATCCACCTTGGGAGAAACTAGAACCCATGGTTTTAAATAGCCCGCTATAGTGTTTACAAGAGGTCTTGCGCTACGGGACTTTGATCCAAACACATGAAAGAACTTTTTAAATAGCTCTTCTATAGCACGCTATAGCGTTTAGAAGAGGTCGCCGCTAAGAGGCTTAGCGCGCTATTTAAACTATGCTAGAACCCCACACAAATGGCATCAAAATTGTATATAGCTCACCGCAGCGAACATGTTGGCCACAAGGGTGCTGAGTTGGTTTGACTTCGCTGCCGCCATGGCTACCCACGGCAAGGAGTTAAGCTAGCAGGGAGGAGAAAAGCTAAGCGAGGAGAGGAAAAATGAGGGTGATGTGGTAATGGATGGAGATTGGGGTTGAGTTGGTGCGGTATATATAGGAGAATTTGATTACCAAGTCATTGGTTGTAGCTAGAAATAGAGGGCTGCCATTCCATATTTTTATTGCCCTCATTTATTTCGTCTTTTGTCCTTTCATTAGCTGTACTAGCTGGAAATGGACGACTACCCTTCCTTCTCTTTATTACTCTCGTGTATTTCCTTTTTTTACCTTCACCTTTTGATTATTTTTAGCTTACATTTTATATCAATTAAATGCCTTACTTGATTTGACTGGTTAGATCTAGGCATTGTTTCATTGGATACCTTTCATTTGCCTCTCACTTTCTAGGATGTTGAATATTAAATTGTTTCGATTATTGTGAGATCGCTAAGTTTTATGTAATATTCTTGATGGGATGTAGGAATAGTTTCATTAGATACCTTTTATTTCCTTGTCTCATTTGGAGTAAGTCATTAATTTGACTAGCTGGATCCATTGCTATTTTCGCTGGATACCATTTATGCTCCAGCTTTTACTTAACTGTTTACAACTCATCCTCATTAACATAATCATATAGTTATATATAGTAGTTAATGTGGATTACGATGATATAGGGATAATGGTGGGCAACGCTATGAATTAAATAATTGTGGGTTGTGTACTCCCTTGTAGCTCCCTTAAGAAATCAAAGTTTAGTGTAGATGACAAGTGTAGATAAAGTTTAGTGTAGCTCCTATTTTTTTCTGAACTGTTGTAACTAGCCATCTATGGCATAACATCTGAGGGACGACCAATGTTCGGTCACAAAGGTAGCTAGATCACGACAACTTGATGATATCGGTTACTATCGTGAAGACGACAATAGACGTAAAATGTACGTGGTAAGTTGAAGCAACCGTACAATATCTACCATGTCCGAGAGAACTTTTCTTTATTCATACCATTTAAAGTAAATACAAATATATCACATGTGCCATTATATTGAATCACTACGTACAAAAAGATTTCTTCATGATGTAAGTACTTTTTAGTGGCATGGTCCATTATCATTATGGACATATTATGGTCGATATCATGGTCACCAAACAAGAGTTTATCTTGATGCACGCAACACATTGCTGGCTGTCTCTGTGTAATTATATATCAATTACATTACTAGCTAGAAACCAAAAATGACAGCAGTACTCGACATAGCTCTCCCTCCGTTCCTAAATATAAGTCAATATAAATTACATATGGATGTATATAGACATATTTTAGAGTGTAGATTCACTTATTTTGCTCCGTATGCAGTTCATGGTGGAATCTTTAAAAAGATTTATATTTAGGAACGGAGGGAGTACTCAGCTAGCTGGTTTTATATTGGTACAACGACCGAACAACAGAGCTTTGGCTTTGATATCTGGATCATCTATCTGCCCAGGTGGATGTCAATAATACAAAAATAAAGGAAATTGTATGTTTTATCCCTTTTGCCTCCTTCAAAAAATATCCAAACCAAATCTTCAGTCTAGAAACCCAAACCACATATTAAGTTTTTAATATATGCTGAACCTTTTTTTATATACTGTACGGTGAAACAAATTACTTGATGAACATTTTTTATACAAACTGACCTTTTCTTTAGCTTGTAAAGTATGATGAACTATTTTATTGGTATACATTTAGTATTTTTTCTAATACACAAAAAACTTTTTTGAAAACAAACGACCTAATACGCACAAACAATTTTATCAAATTCTTGAACTAATTCCAAAATTTGCGTTTTTGAATTCACAAATATTTTTCAAATGTAAAAAAAAAATCAAAAATAGTGCTATGAAATTCTTGAATTTTATTAAATGTAAAGTGAAAGCACTCAAAATAAAAACCGAAGTGAAAAAATCGAAAGAAGAAAAAAGTAACAAACTTACCGTGCGCTGGCACATGCGCGCTGTTACAAGTTGGGCCAGATCCTACTTCTCGCATGGGTCGGAGAATAGCCTAGTAATGTGTACCTCGCGTCGCAGTGTGCTGGTTAAATTGAGCCGGCCAATTTCTAGCTTTTCCACCTCACTGGTTAGTTTTCCCTTATTGTCTTGTTTTTCCCTTCCGATTTTTCTTTCTTTCTTCTTTTTCATTTTTTCGTTTTCTATGTGTGCTTTCCTTTTTGTACATATTTTTTTTGAAGAATACTTTTTGAATTTCGCAAGCATTTTCTGAGTGCGGAAAAATTTACAAGTCATGAACACTTGTTTAATTCCTTCGTATTTTTTGATATAATTTTTTTTAAGTTAGTGAACATTTCCCACTTTTGTGAAATGTTTTTAAATCTGAGAACTTTTTCTCAAATCAACACAAAAATTCGAAATTGCGGAACAAAATTTGAAATTAGTGGATATTTTTTTAACACATGGATATCATTTGAATTGGCAAATGTTTGTAAATTGATGAATAATTTTTCAAATTTGGGAACTTTATTTGGTCTCCACAAGAATTTCGAAAAACAATACAATATTTGAAATTCAACAAACAAGTTTTGAGATTATAATTTTTTTAATTCATTTTTTTAGAAATTCATGTACATTTTTGTTATTCGTAAAAATTTATCAATCCCGAAAATATTTCAAATTCATGAACACTTTTCAAAATTTGGAATAAATTTTCAAATTCATGAATCATTTTTGTAACAAAGAACATTTTTTAAAATCTATAAAAAAAATTAGTTGAGATTTTGGAATAGTTTTTGAAGTGAAAAGGCAAGAAGAAACAAAGAAAAACGAACAAAACATGAGCGCCTAGCCCGAATGCGGATTGCCCAAAATGGCGTGTGGGGAAGCTTGGGTGCGCGTTAGCTCACTTTCCAGTGCGCATGTCGCGAAATAGGACTCGTGAAGGCGTATGGCCTAGTTAGCATGGGCGCACACATGTTGCCCTCTTTTGAGATAGTTGCCCCCACTCAGCGGACATGGATAAACTGAGCTCGAGCTCATATGAGCTTGGTGAATAGTAAAATCCAAAAAAATGAAAATAAATCCAAACAAATCTGAATTTTTTTGTGGCAACATTTGACAAATGTTTTAGATTCTGGCAAAATTTCATCGTAAAATGACATTTGTGTAAGTCATGGCAAAAAAACAAAATTGATGCTGCAAAAGCTATTCTTGGAGTGTTGATTTTATTACTTTGGTCACGACCTCCACATATGTTATTTCGTGATGAAAATTTGCAAGCACGGAAAACATTTGTTAAAATTTTTCACAAAAAAAATCAGAATCTTTTGAATTTTCTTTGTTTTGTTTTTGGATTTTACTCGAGCTCATATGAGCTCGAGCCGAGAAGGCTACTCACAGCACTGGGCCCATTTTTTATTTTCTTTTCTAATGACCTTATATTGTAAATCTATAAGGGCAGCCAACCACTTAGAAACATCCCAACAAGAGGAAACGAGAGCTCCTATTCGGCGCTTATAGCACCCGCTAAAGAAACTGGCGCTCAAGGGCAAGCTAGATGGGCCGTAACCCACGAGGCCACATGACCTTTGATTTTTTTACCGTAGACCATTCTTAATTGAACTTTGACTTTTTTTGCGATAGAATTGACCTTTGACTTTGATAGTTGACCTTTGAATATTGACCGTTGCAAAAGTTCCTCAATTTGAAAAAGTTAGCCAAAGTGTAAAAAGTGCACTAATTTAAAAAATTCAGAAATTTGGAAGTTTTCCCTAATTTCAAAATAGTTCAAAATTTTGAGAATCTTTTTAAATTTGGTAAAAGTCCATGAATTTGATATAAGTTCAGGAATTTGAAAAAATCACCAAATTAAAAATAATCATAAAATTTGATTAGTTTCCGAATTTCATAAAATTTCACGCACTCGACAAAAAATGTAAAAGAAAAGAAAAAAAGGGAGAAAGAAAAACAAAAAAAAAACTGAACAAAACAAACCTAAATAAACCACATAAAACCACCCCAGAAAAAATGAGAGGAACCGGTTCAGAAAAAAAAACAATATGGGTTGGCCCACTACGGAAGGGGTCATGGAACCTCTCTATAGGTATTTGGTATTATTTGCGCCTTAACCGGTGCTAGAGGCACGGAATAGTATCCAAGCGAGGAAATAGCGTAGCCTAAATGCGTGTTTCATGGGAAGTAATTAGAGCAAGGGAATTGAAATTGAAATGGTATGAGGCTTCAAAGTTATTCTTTGGTGAGGGGGTTGGGAATTCATGAGAGAATAGGCATGAGACTTAAGACTCTAACTCCAACAATTTTATTAGGGGAGGGGTTGGGAATTGAAAGAAAATTGTTTTAGTGAGTCAATAACTCTTCATCATAACTTACATTAACTTCTCAGTTCTAGTCTCTCGTCAATTCCCATAGACTAAGCAAGGGAATACAATTTCTCTTCAAATTCTCACAAAATTCCAATCATGCGCCAAATAGAGGATTGGAAACAAAATGACTCTTCTCATGTCTAATCTTAATACAACTCTTTACTCTGAACTACCATTCCCCTTCCCAAATATTGCCAAACGTGCAATAAGACTAACGAGGCCTCCAGGAGGGTTGCTACAAGGGGGCTTTCGAGTTGGCCGGCCCATTGCATGACCATAGAAGGAAGGGCCGGGAGTGAGATGTGTATTATAGCTAACCACAAAAGTGATATTCTGTGCGCGAGCACAGATGCCCTCGATATCTTTGCTCCTCTTTCCCCTCAAGATTCCCAAAGCACAGAGTATAGGCCCAAGTATAGCACATGTATTTATATTATTATGCAGGGCTGGTTGCCCACAGCTGACTGCAAGGCCACATCACGATGTCGGCCTCCACCATAGCGGCTTGGAATTTGACATACGATGTGGGTCATCACACACTGGATTCTGGACTAACGCCAACAGCTAGCCTATTTATTGCATCCCACCGTCTACCAATCTTATTCTACACTATCTGTATCCATCTATTCTCCTCACCTTCCACACACACGATAAAATCCACTTGCGCCCAAATTCGTTGTCATCTCTAATCCAGAGCGCTGCCCCGAGCTGTCTTAATCGATGTCTACTTCCGCATCCTCCGGTGGCCATGAGTAGATGTTGCCCTTGATAGAGCAACCGCTGTTAGCTGAAGTCAATCCAAATGTAGTTCAGATAAGAAATCGTAAACCATATGGGTCAGTACCTCTGCTGATACTATGTGGTGCTTCGAACTTGCATCCGGCTGTGTGATGGCTGATCCAGCTCCAAATAAGCACTAAAGGAGTCATCAAACTTGGCTTCGAGTTGCCCAACAGTCTTCAGCACTTCTATCTGTATACTCAGCAAAGGATCAATAGAGGACAAATAAAGGTCAGCAGCCACTCTGCTGCTGTTTTTGTAATCTAGCCTCTACTTTTCCAACTCTTGTGTTTCGAAATTCGAATCCAATGGACACACTGTGCACGTGTAACCTGCTACATGGTTACCCTTGTTGGAATTGCAACCTCCAACGCTAGCTTGAAAAACGTTCTTATATTATGGAACGGAGGGAGTAGCATTTAATTTTATGAGATGGCGCTTTGCATATCAATCACCTCTAAGTATGCACCAAACTATAGCAATTTCTTCCCTCAACGACATGTCCAGTACTCCAGTACTGCATATTAAGAAATTCCTTAATATCCTGACCATCAAATATTCAGAAAGCATAGGAATCCAATGAAAATTCAGATCCAATCATGCCGTCGGCCTCTGCCGCGGTGGCAGCGGGCACGCGCCAAAGGTAGCATGGATGGTTCTAGTGTTGGTGTTCTGTTGATGAAGACTTGGGCATCAGATCCAATCGGAACTCGATTCCGGCCGGCGGCGTGCAACGACAGCCATAGTTGCTGGCCACATATTGGCATGTGGAGGAGCACAGAGCTGGCTCGCCCTTGTGTAGGGGGACGCCTCATCCAGATCCTATCGCGACTCGCAGCCGCGGCCAGTCGGGATGCCATGATCTCGTTTTCCTGCAAAGGTGGCTCTGTCGAGGAGGCCGGAGATGAGGTCCCGCCCCTATTTCTACAGTAATATGCAAGGGCTGGCAATGCTTCCAATCGTTGCGGCGGTCTTGGGCACGCGTCGCCAGCCGGTAGCAGTTCCAGGTACCACTAGCCCCAGGTGGCCTTGGCTAGATGCGCGGCTCCCGGATCTCCGGCCTGCAGTGGTGGGCTGGTGGCCTCATTGCTGTGTGGTGACCATTGAAAGAAAGATCTTCGTGAGGATTGCTCCAGATCCGATGGTTCACTTCGACGATGAGATGTAAACTGTAGATTATGGCTTTATGCAAAGGAATGGTTGTGTAGTGGCGGCAGTACATCACGTGTAGCTGCTGGGATCGTGGAAAAGCGGTGCTGACAAACATGGATAACGTCGATGGTGGTGCTACTCAAGCACACAGTCTCGAGCTCTGGGGTGAAAGCCTAGGTCTGACCCGAGGTGGTTATACCTGGCAATGAAGATGTTTTTACGTCATTACCTTGTTGAAGGCATTGCTCGGATAAGCTCGGACTAGTTCTTAAGGGTGAAAATCTAGACTGGCCTTGGTGGTTGGATCCGGTGACGGCGATGCTTGAGTGTCGCTTCCTTTCTGAAGGCATTGCCGTCAAAGAATATCGTGGTCCATGTGATGTCATTAGATGATTGGTGCGGATATGGTCATTTCTATAGTTTGTGATAGTGGACCTGATCGCTTTTAGTTTTTTTACTCGCCTATACATAGCTTTGGTCGTTCATGACTTTGCTATTTGCTAGTGTTTTTTTATGTGTGTGTTGGTGTTGGCTGCGTGCATCCTAATTATGCAGAGGCCGGGTATGTGCTCGTTGTGTTTGTATCTTCTTGATGCTCCATTTTGAGCCAATAAAATACACCCTTTATCGAAAAAAATCTTGTCCCAAACTAGCACACCTACCAGTATCACACTCTGAAAATGATTGTTGACTCCAACAAACAGAGCACCCATAGACTATCTCTTGCATGCACTTGGTCCTCTCCACATTTAGCCGACTCTTCCCGTACTGTATGCCAAAACCTTTTCCCCATGAGTATAGATTGTAGAAGTTGTAAGCCTCTCCCAAGGAGTCGAAAGTAGTGCCAAGAACAAGTGTGGTCACATTTTCAGCCGGATTCTCTCCAAAACACCTGACAGCCTTCTCAAACGCACTGAGTCGATTTGGGCATGGTGCTCTGCTAGGTGCACCAGAAAAATCCTCAGCCTGCAAACACCAAGCACTTTTTAGCATGGACTACATGAATGCAGTGAACTAAGTCCTCTAAACCAAAAGGCTATAATTGCTTGATTTCCATAGTTATGTCAGTTTTCAATTACTAGATCATTGCATCTCTGTAGAGATAAGGACACTTCTCCACTTACCTCTTATTCCATCTGGGTGCCTCAGGATTCATCTTCCCCGTCGATAGCTCAGACGTCGGAGGGAGATCTCCTTTTGCCCACGGCAGCCTCCTTCGCTGACAAGAACTGTTCTTCTCCGCTGTCCGCTGCCTGATACTAATGCGGCATCACCAACACAGTGCCATTCGCAACAAGAGGGCTAGGCACCAAACTCTCTCCTATCTCCTCAAGCAGAGCAGATCTAAATCATGGGGAAAAGCAATAGCACTCAATCAACTACCCAATGCCCTACAAATGTGTTGGGGAACGCAGTAATTTCAAAAAAATTCCAACGCACACGCAAGATCATGGTGATGCATGGCAACGAGAGGGGAGAGTATCGTCCACGTACCCTCGTAGACCGTAAATGGAAGCGTTATGAGAACGCGGTTGATGTAGTCGTACGTCTTCACGATCCGACCGATCCAAGTACCGAGCGCACGGCACCTCCGAGTTTAGCACACGTTCAGCTCGATGGCGTCCCATGAACTCCGATCCAGCAGAGCTTCGAGGGAGAGTTCCGTCAGCACGACGGCGTGATGACGGTGATGATGTTGCTACCGACGCAGGGCTTCGCCTAAGCACTGCTACGATATGATCGAGGTGGATTATGGTGGAGGGGGGCACCGCACATGGCTTGGAACAATCAACTTGTGTGTCTTTGGGTGCCCCCGCCCCCGTATATAAAGGAGCAAGGGGGGAGGCCGGCCGGCCTTGGTGCGCCCCAGGGAGGGGAGGAATCCTCCTCCTAGTAGGAGTAAGATTCATCCTTTCCTAGTCCTACTAGGAAGGGGGAAGGAGGAAGGAAAGAAAGGGAGAGGGAGAGGGAAAGAGGGGCCGCGCCCCCCTCCCCCAGTCCAATTCGGACTCCTCATGGGAGGGGGCGCGCCACCTCCTGGGCTGCTGTCCTCTCTCTCCCCTCAGGCCCACTAAGGCCTAATACTTCCCCGGGGGGTTCCGGTAACCCCTCCGGCACTCCGGTTTTCTCCGAAACCATCCGGAACACTTCCGGTGTCCGAATATAGCCGTCCAATATATCAATCTTTAGATCTCGACCATTTCGAGACTCCTCGTCATGTCCGTAATCACATCCGGGACTCTGAACTACCTTCGGTACATCAAAACACATAAACTCATAATACCGATCGTCACCGAACTTTAAGCGTGCGGACCCTACGGGTTCGAGAACTATGTAGAAATGACCGAGACTCGTCTCCGGTCAATAACCAATAGCGGAACCTGGATGGTCATATTGGTTCCTACATATTCTACGAAGATCTTTATCGGTCAAACCGCATAACAACATATGTTGTTCCCTTTGTCATCGGTATGTTACTTGCCCGAGATTCGATCATCTGTATCCTCATACCTAGTTCAATCTCGTTACCGGCAAGTCTCTTTACTTGTTTCGTAATACATCATCCCGCAACTAACTCATTAGTCACAATGCTTGCAAGGCTTATAGTGATGTGCATTACCGAGAGGGCCCAGAGATACCTCTGCGACAATCGGAGTGACAAACCTAATCTCGATCTATGCCAACTCAACAGGTACCATCGGAGACACCTGTAGAGAACCTTTATAATCACCTAG
This sequence comes from Triticum aestivum, assembly GCF_018294505.1. Lineage (NCBI taxonomy): Eukaryota > Viridiplantae > Streptophyta > Magnoliopsida > Poales > Poaceae > Triticum > Triticum aestivum. The sequence continues at coordinate 7,180,067 of NC_057812.1, read as the reverse complement.
TTACGTTGTGACGTTTGGTAGCACACAAAGTGTTCCTCCGGTACTCGGGAGTTGCATAATCTCATAGTCATAGGAACATGTATAAGTCATGAAGAAAGCGCAACAAACTAAACGATCATCATGCTAAGCTAACGGATGGGTCAAGTCAATCACATCATTCTCTAATGATGTGATCCCGTTAATCAAATGACAACTCATGTCTATGGTTAGGAAACATAACCATCATTGATTTAACGAGCTAGTCAAGTAGAGGCAAACTAGTGACACTTTGTTTGTCTGTGTATTCACACATGTACTAAGTTTCCGGTTAATACAATTCTAGCATGAATAATAAACATTTATCATGATATAAGGAAATATAAATAACAACTTTATTATTGCCTCTAGGGCATATTTCCTTCAAAATGGAGACAGCACCGCCGAGGAAGCAACGATCCACGTACCTGCCATGGTGGATCGCCGTCGCCGCTCCAGGCCTCTATCTCGCAATCCTCACCTACAAAACACCACTCACGTTGCAAGAGAAGACGCTGGACCCTGCATTCTATTCGGGGCCGCAACGCCCATATCGAAAAGCGAACTTGCTGATCCATGGATCAACTCGCCGACGGCAAACTGTCGTCCATCCTCGCCTTAACTCTGGTCAATGTACTCAGTCAGGTTGGCTCACCCCCCCTCTGCCACGTACATATTTCGGCATAGTGCTCGATTTCTGGCAGACCAAAGATGCCCGTATAAACTAATGGTGCAAATCCAGACGTGCTAACTGACATTGCGGATAACGAGCGCATTTGTGCTCGTGATCAGTTACTCCAAAAAAGCAAACACTTTTAAAAATTGAACACTGTTTAAAAAAAGGCTAACATTTCAAAAAATTCATGAACATTAAAGAAATTTCGAATAATCTTTGAATATTTGATCAGAATTATATGTAGGAATTCTGGTCCTATTGTTGTTTGACTTCAAGCTTATCAACTTTCTTTTGGCAAAACAATATACCTCATGTTATGCCAGTAAACCATCATTTTCCTTGGGGTTGAAACAAGAATATACAGTTAACTGAGAAATAATCAAGTGTTCCAATGTGGACTTGAGAATTTCAGTTAACTAATTTTGAATCTAAAAAAATGACCCTCATGACATTATCCAATATGCTAATTATTACAACACAAATGCTCAACATATTTACTGATTACCTTAGTATTGTAATTGGTGATTGAATGTGTAATTTCCACAGTGTGGTGGCAAATAATGACTATAAGAGTATATATTTTCAGTTCATATATTTTGACTTTTGCGGGAAGATGTTGTTTCGTTGACAGTTGTAATGGTCATTTTTCTGCTGTGATGACTTATGAACCAACTAATCCACATGGAACACTAAGCCTAACCTAGCCTATGGAGATTACACAAGCTACTTCAAGTTACCCAAAGTTGTGTGCGCGGTAAGAAAACAATAGGCTACCACACTCTTTTATCCCCTCTCTCATACGTTGTAAGTGCATCTAGTGGCTCCTAGGGTTTTTTGGATGATTAATGAGAAAAGGTTACGAGACTAAATGTATTTGTGAGTATACATAGGTGAAAGTGCCCGAGGATTTGGTTTAACATGAGTTATGACCCCTAAAAATTGTGTTGACAACGAAGACTTTCAGAATGCATGTTCGTGGAACAATCCGCTCGCAACGAGGGATATGAAGCATAGTGAGGACTTTTGTTTTCTAGTTTAATTTCTCTCTTTTTGAGTCATAGGGCAAACCATACTATTAAGGGGGGGGGGGTCTATGTGACCATTGAGATTCAGGTCTTCCATGATGCTCAACCCAAAACCTACTTCTTCAAGTGAAGACTTGGAAATCTCTTCCAACTATGATTTTCTCTCTGAGTCCGAGACGATATTCTTCAGGACTTCGAGGAAAAATCAAGTGCAGTCGAGTCAAATTGACTTATTCCACAAGTAAGACGTAGCCCGCATTTGAAATCCAACCGTTACTCTCCAAGTGCCGGCTGTCCATTAGGCAGCCAAGGCCCTTATTGGTTATTCCACACCTCGGGATGCTCCGCCACCCCACTCAAACCTGAGATAGTTGGTTCCTCTAGAGAGAATTGACAAGAGCTTCTTAGAGCAACCCATTCTTCGCGAGAATTGTGAGAACCTAGTGAGGAAATACCCTAGAGTCTAAAACAACCAAGTAATTGAGCATCACTAGACAGTTAGGTGTTAGTCCTGAGCCTTAGAGAGTAATTGTGGATGGCTAAAGAACAAATATGTGAAGGTCTCGAAGATCTAACACGAGTGATTGGGTGAAGCCTGATTGAATTTAGCTTAAGGAGAATAGGGTGTGGACATTGTCCTCTGAGTTAAATCTAGACCCCTCCAACAAGACGGAGAGTTGCGTGAGCAACTCGAACCGGTCAAACAAATATTTATCTTCGTCAAGCTACGAGTTTTACTTTCCCAAACTAATTTACCTTTGTAACTTGCACGTGTTTGTCAATCATTCCCCTTCTTGTTAATTTCTCTATGAATGTTTCGAAGACCATTCTGAGAATAGTTATTCCATTGCCTATGCTATGTTTTCCCTTGGATGCACTGCTACTTAGATTTACCTATGTTTAGCTAGTTGTTTCTCTGTCCAGTTTAGTTTACTCTCTATTATGTTCAGTAATTGTTCTACATACATTGTTTTACTTCAATAAACCATTCTTTATTAAATATTTGCCTAATCTCCCATTCAACCCCACCACTTCTGGTGAGTGGAGATAGGAACAATGCTACTGGTGTGTATGTTCTTCACATGTCCTGCTTCCTGTCGTGCATTTGGTATTGCAAACCCTATCCTTGTCCACATGGTGAACGCTCCCTCATCACCAATAAACCTTGCATCCTCCTCCTACATTCTCGCTCGCCACTAGTTCGAACCTCACGCCTCCATGATCTCCTTCACCCAACCAAGACACGATACCAACACCATCAAAGCACGCACATCGGGGCAACACTAACTGAAACATGGGTATCATGTCGAGAGGAATTACATTTGTTTACCAGATTTGTATTTCACCAAAACAGACAACTAAAAGTGGGATGAATAGAACCTAGGTCAAAAGAGGACGCTACCAACCGATTCACGCAGTTGGCTACACGTGTTGTAGTTTGCGGCCCAAAGGTCCCACTGCCGAGGCAGTGCCATATATAGTTTGGAGTGTGGTGAGGCAATCACATGTTGGAGACGTGGGTAGGGCTGGACCAAAAGCTCGTAGCTCGTGAGCTTAATGAGCGCTCGATAGTTCGGCTCGTTAAGCTCATAGCTCGCTTCTTAATGAACAGAGTCAATCATTGATTTTAGCTCGTTAAACTTAACGAGCTTAACGAGCGAGCTAACGAGTTTCACGAGTAGCTCATTAAGCTCATTAGTAACAACACAACACATATTTTTATCTTATGTGACAAACTTTTTGTAGCACCTCAGCCCGTCTATTTAATCTAATCGACATATGAGGCAACAAACTACTTCATTTCTTTTTGTAGTCACCATATTTCATCTTGAAAACCATACCTACACATTCATCACGTATATCATAACATATTATAATCTGTTAACGAACGCTCGCGAGCGCTCACAAGCTTAACGAGCTTCAAATGAGCTGAGTCGAGCAGAGTTTTCTGCTCGTTAATCTTAACGAGCTTAACGAGCCGAGCCTTAACGAGCACGAGCTTAACGAGCCGAGCTGCTCGTCAGTCCACTCCTAGACGTGGGCATGTGAAGAATGTTCGGTTAGGACGGGATTTGGTGGAAGCCCTCAGTCGTGGGATGAAATAAGATATTGATGACGTGGGATTGGTTTGACGACTTGTTTGTACTGGATGTTGGATACAACATATTATAATTTCATATCACGTTGGGACAATAGCCCACTGAGCTAGGCGAGAATGTCCATTTGCACTTGGCATGTCGCACTTGTTACAGCCCTAATAGTCACTATAAATTATCGACTAAAATAAATTATGAGGAAACTATATTTTTTTGCTCTTATATAATAAAGTATGATTATGTGTGACCAGGGAACCTCCCTGGTACTCACATCGACTCGAAACACGTAACAATTTGCACATGTGTGAATGTTTGATAATATCACATTATATTTTCACTGAGATTTTTTTACATGATAATACATGTCTCATTTATATCATAAGTACACACAATGACCTGATAAAACTGAAAAAAAAGCAGAACGTTAGTCTTTGCATAAAGAAACATCAGCCAAGAAGGAAAAATATAATCAAGACTGAAAAATACTCTGAGCTTGACACAAACGCCTGGCACATGCCTCTAGCATCACCACAGTAGCCATCAAAGTACAAAATGACAGATCACCTCCTCGCCGGAGCTTGACGCGCCTCCATCACCAATATGCAGCTTTGCGGATCTCCAAAGTGACTCACCAAAGGCGAAGCGATTTACCATTGAACGAATGCATTTGCCACTTGGAATATATACTTTGGTTGTAAAAAGGTACTACACACGTATAGTTTTTTTCCAACTTAAACATTAGTTTGGGGATATACTTGTTTGGAAAGAAAGGCAACATGTTCTGTTCCTTCAAAATCGACCCATGGCTGCTGTCTATATGCACACGAACGGCCGTTGGTTGATTCTGTTAAATCATATTGATTGCTTGCAGGATGATTCTGGCAACAATTTTAGAGATCATCACTCAAAAGCGAATGTCCTTCGGGCTGCTTTCAAGCATAGGCTAAGCACGTCAGTGGCAACTTTCAATCTGCTCAACTTAGATACTGTGATCAAAAGACATGAGAATCTGTCCTTTCTTGAAGAACCTTTCTCGAAAGAGGAAATTGACAATGTGACGTGCAAATGTTCGATAATATCACATTATATTTTCCATTTGAAATTTGTCACCACGCACACATGCATTTGCCACTTGGAATATATACTCTTATTGTTATTAAAAAAGTACTACCCCCTCTGTTCCTAAATATAAGTCTTTTTTAAAGATTTCAACAAGGACTACGTACGGATGTATATAGACATAGTTTAAAGTGTAGATTCACTCATTTTGCTCCGTAAGTAGCCCGCATTGTGGAATCTCTAGAAAGACTCCTGCTTATTTAGGAACGGACGAAGTACATACCTATATAGTTTTACACCAAGTCGTCAGCTTGGTAAGCTATCAACGAAAATATTGCAACATACCTATAGTTTTTTTTTTCGAACTTAAACATTAGTTTGGGGATATACTTGTTTGGAAAGAAAGGGACCACGTTGTATTCCTGCAGAGTCGACCCATCGCTGCCGTCCATACGCACACCAACGGCCGCCGATTGGTTCTGTTAATCTCTCATGATCCGGTCCACGCACGCACACGCCACCTACCTCTGAACAGACCCATCCCCTCTCCGTCTGCCCTCTTGGCTCCTTCGGCTCCGGCGACAGCGACCGCGACCGGCGACCGGCGGCGGGCGTCCCTCCCTTGCAGGTAATAGATGAGATCCATCTCCCTCCCGCCTCAATCCTTGGTTCGTTCTCGCCTGCTGCCTTTAGATCCGTTCGCGTCCTCGGGCTGGTAGGTTGGTTGGTAGTCGGATCGAGATTGGTTCCACGCCGCCTCGCGATTTTCGCTAGCGAATCTCCTTCATCCGGGAGCCCAGAAAAAGTTGGGCACCTTGTGTTCGGGTCAACAGTGGAGTAGGAGTAGGAGCAGCCCTCGCCAGCGCTGTTCGCGCTGTCCGGATCGATGGATTCCTCGCCGGCCCGCGCGCTCCCTCGCTAGCGACACTCGATGTTCCTGTGTGTTTGGAGTAGGAGCTCGATACCCTAGCAGAACCAGGGCTCGTGTCCCCGTGGGTTTGGAGTAGGAGTAGGAGTAGGAGTAGGAGCAGGAGCAGCAACTGTTTGGGCCGGCAAAGTTTGTGTTACGTGTAGTACTATGGCTAAAAGCAGGTTGACTATCTCAGATATTGATCTACTTGATGTGTCCAGTATCCATTGTTGGGGATTGTATGTTTCTCGGGTCACTGCACGCGGTACCTATGGCTTTTCTGCAATGTATATATTGGATGAACTCAACTCGACCCCCCTATAGCGCCAAGCCACCAATGGTTTCGTACCATCGATGATGTCTGAATTTGCTTCCTGTCATGTCTTATTCTCGCTGGGATTTATTCTTTTTGCGCAGTCCCTGCAGGGGCTTTGTAAATGAATTTCTGATATCTTTTTATGCTGGACTTGACTTACAGGCGTGCTTTCATGTTTTCTGCTTGTAGGTGTACAGGACAGAGTAAATAGGCAGGGTCGTGCACAAGGAGAGGAAAGTGTGCGTCCATTTGATTGAATGGCTTCAAAGATTCAAGCCTTCTTGAACCATCCTGCTGGCCCCAAAACCAGTTAGTCACAGTCCTACCCGCATACATACTCTGATTATATTTATTATTGTGCAAGCTAGTAACACTGACTAGGAGAAAAGTATAAAACAGTTTGCCTACGAGCAAATGTCTTTTAGACTTTTATTGCCAGTTTTAGGTTCTCAAGTGGTTGATGTAAGAAGGTCAACGTTGGCTTTGTTTCCCCTGTTGGTGGATTATTCATGTTCTCTTTGTGTGTCTTTTTAGATTCGGGCTCTGTTGTTGTGTTAGGATTGCCAGGTTGTTGGCATGTTTTAAATGTGAAAATGCTGTCTGCTTACTCTGTTTTTTGGTTTCAGTATATGAGACCAGGTGGCCATTGTTTGTGAAACAAATAATAACACGGAGAAAACATGCCGCCATGGAGAATCAAAATAGCAGTAGTCAAACTAAAGTTATTGTAAAATAGAACCTGAAATCAACAGAACCTAGAACCAATAACTTTGCAGTGTGTTAGTTGGGTCAGCCAAGAACATTTTCTAATATGTTCCTTATTATCCACAGTGGCCAGCAGACAACCTGCTGGCCAGGTATCTTTTAGCAAGTTTATAGTTGGGTTTACAAAATCCCTTGTATAATTTTGCTCCTCCACAAAGTGCAATAGTGAGAGGGAACTTACTGCCGTACCAAGGAATCTCTCATATAGGTTCGAACAAACCTAGTTACAGGGGACTGAACAGTATATAAATCAGCAGTCTCTAGTCCACCATTGAGCTGAAATGTTTATCCCCTTCGCAACCCATACCTTAAACTTTTCCTGGTAAACTTAGCATATAAAAAAACATATTGGCTTTCTCATGGAACAGATTATTGCATTTTGCATATTACATTCTATAATAAAGTTATCTAGTGGTAAATGCTGCAATTTTCTCAAGCTCCAAAGAGATTACATCTTCTCCCTTTTAAGTTGTCTTGTGATCCATTTGATTGTGGTAGTTGCAGGTTTCACTTTCTCCCCCCATTCGAGAAGTAGCCACCTTTGCACTGCTGTGACACTAACACTTTACAATGTGTTAGTCGGGTCAACCAATAACATATTGCATTATGTTCCTGATTATGTACAGTGGCCTGGACACAACCTGCTGGCCACACATCTTGACATTTGGCCTTACAAAATCCTTTACCCTTTGTTAGGTTGAGGTGGATTTGAAGGGGATTGGGAGAAATTGAGGGGGATTAAATCCCCTATGAGACAAATCCACTCCTATCAATAGTGAGGAAATCTCTTATATAGGTCCAAACAAACCTAGTTACAGGGCACCAAAGAGTTGTAATGTTAATTCCCCTTTGCCACCCATGTTTGCATTTTTCCCTGGTAAGCTTGGCAAAGGAAAATATTGACTTAAGCAAGATTAGAGTCCTTAAGACATGAAATATTTTAATGAAGTGATTTACTGGTAAATGCTGCAATTTTCCAAAGACCCAAAGAAACTATGTCTTTCTCCCTTGAAAAGTTGCATATCTTCAGCCTTCGCCAACTCTGCGCTTATTCTTGACGTTCCAGAGCTGCATTTTTGGCTATAACCGTCACTTGAAAATGAGGCTGAGACAATAATCTGACCTTCTGTGCAGTTCACCATAAATTCTAATGGCCTACCGTGACTGTTTTTAGCACTAAATGGTGATACATATCTATTAGACAAAAAGTACAATTCATATCACTTCAGAGGCTGAGACGATCATCTGACTTTGGTTGCAGTTCACTTTTGGGCTCCAACATTTAAATGGGGGATCAGCATTGCGAACATTGCTGACTTTGCTAAGCCTCCAGAAAAGATATCCTATCCTCAGCAAATTGGTATGTTCAACGAGCATTTCACGGCAGCATGCTGCATGCCAATAGTTTACTGTTTTACTTATTATTGTGTCCTGCTCAAATGCTTATTCTGTAATATGGGGTGCAGCGGTTGCCTGCACTGGAGTCGTCTGGTCACGCTACAGCATGGTTATCACACCGGTAAGCCATCGATACTATACTATCATTTTTCATTATTATGTGCACTGAATCTTGTAAGGTGACCTGAAATTTGGCTGACGTGGATTATCTATATATCTTAACTGAAATATACATTTTAAGCATTGCATCTCTTGCTGCTATGGTATCGTTTTGCATTGATCGTCTCATATTGTACTGTTTTAACGGCTCCCTGGACTGGGCTGTTGATGTTCAGTTGTTTGTTGAATGTTTGATTCATATTCCCAAGCCATCTCGTTCCACCTGCTGTCATGTGTTGTTTCCAGTTTTAACTGTTGCTCGTCTCATTGCTTTGCGATGCTATGACCTTTTTTTTTCAGAAAAACTGGAACCTTTTCAGCGTCAACGTTGCGATGGCAGGCACAGGCCTGTACCAGCTTTCCCGTAAAATAAGGTCCGTTACTAATCTGCTAATCTGCCGTGTTATCATATTTGTTGCTTGATGATGTCTTGGAAGAGTAAGAAGATGGCATGGTTTGCGTTGGTTGATCTCCTTTTGTTTGCATTGCAGGAAAGATTATTTCTCCGATGATGGAAAGGAGGTGGCTGCTGCATCACTGGAAGGATAGCGAGGACCGACTGGATTAATAATCGACTGCACAGCCTGCCTGCTAACTCGGAACTCTGGGCCGTGGGCCGGCACAATTTCCATGCCGTCCATTCTTTCCCATGTCGAAACTTCTTTGTCAATCACGCCCTTGAACAAAGCAGAGCAGTATGAAAATTCCGTGCAGATTAATAATCTTTGTGCATTTTGTGCAAAAAGGTGTACAGATTGAATGCATACTTGCGGCCTTGCGTCGAAGAAAGTTATGCTGTCCTTTTTGTTTTTCGAGATAACCTACATGCTCCGCATTCTTGGTTGATACGTACTTACATACCTGGCTGTTGCTTATTTGAGCAGCTTGGAGTTGGTTACTGGCTTTGTGGTAGGTCTGCCACTGATGTGTTACTTGTATCCATCTTTCGAGCATTGGTTCACCCATTCATATGATGGCACAGCTTTCTTTCCATACGATCGGAGTTGAGGCGTCTGTAACTCAACAAGTGCCCTATCGCTGCTGTGAGCAGGAGCGACAACTATGTGGTTGACATTCCGAACAATCTGCCCTTGGTCACTGAACTGAACCTTTGCCTTATGTGGCATGTTCTCAGTCATTTGCCACGTGTCGCGTTCTGGGCGCTTTCTTTGAATTTTATTTTTTTTCCGCACGCGTTTTTCGCTATTTAAACGGTTTTTTCCGGGTTTTTTTTTACGTTTTGGTTTTTCACCGGTCTTCCTTAGCTTTTTGACAACAATAAAAAATAAATAAATAAAAATTTTGCGTGCAAAAATGCGTTTTTTTTTGCTTTCGCGAGAGTCACAGTTTGCCTTCCGCGAGAGGCACGGTTGTGCTTTCGCGAGAGTCACGGTCGTGCCTCTCAAAAACGAGAAAAACACGTTTTCTGTTTTTTTCCTTTCGCGGGAGTCACGGTTTTGCTTCCGCGAGACACACGGGTGTGCTTTCGCGGGAGTCACGGTCGTGCCTCCTCAGAAACTAAAAAAAATGTGTTTTTTCTTTTTTTTTCAGCGAGAGTCACGGTTTTGCTTTCGTGAGAGGCACGGATGTGCCTCTTTCTGAAAGGTAAAAAATCCGTGCTCCCGGTTCAGTTTTTTCGTCTATTTTCTTTTTTGAAAAAAAGATCGTCAAAATCTATCAACATGGGATCTAGTTTTAAAAATCTCGACGCGAGAAATCTAACGGTGAAAGTGGTTTAAAATTTAAGCACACGGTTTAAGAGATAAAACGTTTTGAATAAACGAATCTATGAAAAAAGAGAAAACTCTCATATTACGATAAGTGGCGCGCTGCATGTGCGCCACTTGTCGCAACCTAAAGAGTTAGAGTGATCTTTGCAACGTACTCCCTCCGTTCTAAATTACTCGTCGTAGAAATGGATGTATCTAGAACTAACACACATCTAGATACATCATACCTGTGACAAGTAATTCGGAACGGAGAGAGTACTCCTCAACTAGTGATTTGGTACAAAGCTTGCTGGGAAACATTTTAGCAGCCTTGCAACAATTGGTCCATACGGATAGCCGCGCTTTGTGACGACACTCACGTCTACAGAGGGCCCACTTGGCGCAGTACAAGGAAGAAGCCCTAGGGGAGGGAAGCGCCAAGCATATCCAGAGGAGCCCGCACCAACCATTCAACTCGTTGGGATGGTCTGCGGCAACATCCACGCGCCATAAGACCACCAGCGACGGCACCAATCTGGTCGACATCATCTCGGCCTCGGACAACAAAAGCGTTGCATGTGCGCCTGGTCACCGCCCGACAAAACCGCATGTTTGACATCGTATCCGCACCGAAATCGCTAGGTCCATACGCAAAGATGGACAACACGTTAAGCAAATTCGCGGCAGAACCGCTACATCCACATGCAGTCCTTCCTCGTCAAGTATATACCAACCAAACTAATACGCGGATTGGACATTCTTTGCTACCGAAACAAGTGGGAAAACATGGTAAAAGATGTCTAGTTAGAAATAGGGTTCTTGGTATACATGATACATGCTGACATGCTGTACACACACTGACACACACACACACACACGCACGCACACACGTGTGTGTGTTTATATACAGAAGTGCACCCGACAGTTTGCGATGATGACATGTGCCTTCCATGCATGCATGCATGATTGTCCCTGTCGGCGTGACTCGACAAATGAAAGCAAGGATGTGGGTCCGGCACTGTTGCTGCCACGTATGCATTGGAAGGACATGGTGGCTGGCCACTGGCCAGCGATCATGCACATGCATGAGCACCCCACAAGCAATTATATAATAATAATACAAAGCAAGCTCTTGACATCCTATGCAAGAGGGTGTGCTCAAGGAGGATGATTTGTTTCCTTCAAAGAAAATATATCTGGATCTATTATAAAGATTACAACACATTTACTAAAGATGCAGGAAAAGTAACAAACATTTTCATTTCGAACACTGCGAATGCTGCCTCTCTTCTCCCTTGCAAGCTCGAGCATCAGCCCTTCAGTTTGCAACAGAGGTTCAAAGCAAAGAAAATCACAATTTTTGCCGGCAACCTCGTGCATGCTTGCCCAATCAGCAACTTCCAAGAATCCAATCATCGGTCCTAGTAATGCTACTATTTTGTTTTTCCATTTGATGGCGGGGTTTTGTCCACTTGTTTTTGTTCTTCGCCGATAGCATGGGCAAGGTTCACCCCACTTGCTTTTATTTCATTTTGTTTTGGTGGGTTTGTTTGTGCCCACATATTCTCCATTGCTGGCTTGGCTAGTACTCCCTTTGTCTCAAAATAAGTGCCGTGGTCTTAGTTTAAGGAAGTGTTATTTTACTTATGTGAAAAATGCATATGGTACAATACACCAACTACATGAACCGTGAAAAACGGCTCTAAGAGAACTTGTACTTACAACGACGACGGTCATTTAAGCTCGCACGCACATGCACTGCTCTCCATTTTTTAATGAACCAAAGGACCAACACTTGTTCTAATCGCTCCCGTCCAGTAGTTTGCACTTGCACGCCCTTAATTAATTACTAATGTTCGGTACCTACGGACGAAAGTCCCGTCAACTTAAACAAAACGACCATTATTATATTATACTTTTAGTACGTGCCTACTCCAATTAAAAAATGGTGTGCGTCTCCTATGCTGACAGGTCAAAACATGCAAAAAAAGAGTCAGACGCAAATATTTTTTTTTTTGCGACTTGCACATTCGAAAGCATCACACACACAGACACAGGTACCACATTTCTGAACTAGACACATCATCCGAGTTAATACGTAGGTACACACAAATCGTCTAATGAAGAGCGAGCAATGTTCTTTGCATACTTAGTAAAACGCAGCTCGTTTTTTATTAGCTGATCTGATTGTCATGTCTTCGATCCCTTTCCAAGCCTTTGTTCTGATCTGCCATCAAAACGGACTAGTCAGACATACTACCCTTTTAAGTTTCATTTTGTATGGTTGTTCATTGAGAAAATTCGACCATCAAACGCAAAACTCTAAATGGCTTACCTGTTGGAATAGTCTTAGGGGCAGGGCCTCCCATCGTACGCAAAAACTCAGCGATCCTGAGAAAGGACGGTAATGGCCGACGGCCAGGCACCATTGTTAGCTACCTCATTCAGACATGGCAGCTTGCAAAACAAATCCCACAAAATCCTCAGATCTGAAGGGACTAAAAGCATCTACAGCCATACTTGGTAAATCCGGCCCCTCAAACACCCGCAGACGCGGCCGGGCGCGTCCGCGGGCACTAATCAGGCATCCCTCAAATTTTTAGGGTTGTAGCAGAACATCTCATGCTAGATTCTTAAATCCGTACAAAGACGTGCAAACTAAAACAAACCTTCGTACTACGTCGATTATCTAGCTACTCGTCGTTGGAAATGTCGACGATCTCCGTGCCCGGCTCCGGTAGCATGGGCGGCATCTGCAGTTCCGGCTCCTCCGACCTCCTCCGTCTCTATCTCCGTGTTGAGTTTGGCGAAGAGCGCGTCGGACTCCGCCTACTCCCGCCGGAGGAACGCCCGGTTGGCCTCCACATAGGCCTCATCATGGATGGACTCCAGGATGGCACGCTCCTCCATCTCCTCTGACTGGGCTACGACGAACTCCGCCTCCGCCTCCTCCATGTTGAAACCCGGCAACTGATGCTCCGCCTCCTCCACCTCCATTAAAGCCATCTCCTCCTCCTCCTCTTCCCCCGGATGCTCCTCCTCCTCCTCCGGCTCCGGCGAGTCCGAAGGCAACCCGGGAGCGATGTGGGCGGCTCGGGCGGCTTGCCTCACCCGGATCTCCTGTTGGATCTTGTAGCGGCGCTTCGGCGTCAGCATGGTGTAGTAGGTGATCTTACTTCGGACCATGGCGGAGTGCCAGAGCGTGGGCGGTGCATCGGACCGTGGACATAGCACCGGAGTCGGAGACGGATGAGGTGGATGGGCTCGGACTGATGGCACGGAGGGGAGGGGGTGGATGGGTTAGGGTTGCGTGACGCCGGCTGGCTTGAATAGCTAGATTTGCTCTTGGACGGCGAGCCGGAGCGGCGCCACACGCGTTAACACTTGGGCGACAGACGCGGCATCCATCGGACTGCCGGGTTTCCGGGTGTTTTCACGTGAGACCCTGCCGTCATACCGACATGTCGCACGTGTCCGGGCACCCCATATCCACCCAATATTTGAGTTGGATATAGGGTCCCGGTCAGCCCAAGTGTTTAAGTCCCGTTTAAAAAGCCCATCTGGATAAAGAAACATGACCGAACAATGATCGGGCGGCCCGCCCAAACATATGAGACGAGTTTAAAAGGTCCGAGCAGATGCTCTAACCTGTTGACGGCATCTAGAAGAAACTTTAGCCAGCATCCTTCATTTCCATGGCCGCAGGTGGCCCAAACGAGCGCCGCGCCACGCCCTGCTCAGTTAGTTATAGAAAGGGGATAGAGCCACGCCCTGCTTTTCCGTAACGTGTCCCTGTACTCGTTATCTGATCCGTGGCTCGGTAGGAATTGCAACGCTGACCACAACGGCCGCAATACGATTCGGCCCCACTGACGCAGCGCTGTTACATACTCCTACTGTACTCCTTTCGGTCCTTTTTACTTTGCATATTAGGTTTGTCCAAAGTCAATCTTATTTAACTTTGACCAAGTTTATATAAAAAATTATAAACATTCACATAACAACACCAATATCTTTAGATTCATCTTGAAATATATTTTCATATTATATTTATTAGATATTATAGATGCTAAGAATTTTTAATATAAATTTGATCAAACTTAGCAAAGTTAGACTTTCGGCAAAACCAATGTGCAGAGTAAAAAAGGACCGGAGGGAGTATATCACCGAGTAATGCTACACGGACAAACGAGTTACAAGCTTTTACAAAGAGGGTTAATTTGATCGGTCCATCCCCTTGAAAATCAGGAAGGGACAAGTTTGTAATTGGTTAGTAGATGAAAAAAATCCTAGTCAGCGTGTAATTGCGTGTAACTCTTTGTATGTTTAGCATTATTGGTATTATCACCATACGCCCTTTTTTTTCTCTATCGCTTGTGAGCTGCGTCAAACCGATTTATTCGCATCCCGAGCCACCAACGGACGCCCAACATTTCGAGAGCATCTGAGCTCGGGCACCGAATCGCCCTATCCGTGGTTGTGCCATAATTTTGTTTTCATTTGCTTGTTAAGTTGTTTGTGCCATTATTAAAACTTTAGTGGAAATGCATATGGTACGCTCCAACAACCATGAACAATGAAACATACGAAAATGACAATTTACTTGAAAAATGCAGGCCGCGGATCGGGTCGGTACAATGCATCAGTACTCCCTAGGAGGCTAGGATAGAATACAATGCATTGAATGGTTGAGATGCAGGCCGCGGATGGGATCCCATCGGTTTATAGCTCATCAATGTACGTCCGCCGCCGCGGCAACGGTGGGTGAGCTCGTCGACGAAGTCGTCGAAGCTCCTCTGCGACGACCGCGGCGGCCTTGAGCATGGCCCTCACCTTCGTCCATTACCGTCCATGGGGGTGCTTCCTCCGCTACTCGTTTTGTTTCAATAACTTTTGGTAGTCGTCAATGCCGGTCAGCAACAAGGCGGCTGCTGATTGTCATTGTTGGTTTACTATCCCACGCATGTATCACGTCCACTGAAATTGCCGTGGATCAAATTGTCATTATTGTTTTGTCTGATGTGGTGATTCCTTAATACTAGTAACTCATAGTAGTTCCATGGGATAAGATAGAAATACAGATGTAATTTATCCTCCATTTTTAGATTAGCTATGCTTTCTATTGGAAAAATGAAGCAAAAGAATGGATTTTTCTTCTTGTTTATAAACCACTTGCTTCAATTTGTAACCATCTTGCTGGAAAACTAAATTGAAACAAGTAAGTGCCATACTTGCATATACCATTGTGCTAGACAAAATATAAGCATGCAGTGTAGTTCTGAGCGTCGGCTCCCCCCCCCCCCCCCCCCAACCCAAATGCTCAAAAGGCGCGGCATTTTGTGTTTGCACTCTCATCTTCAATTATTCTCTCAAGAGTCATTTTCATTTTACTTTCCATAAATTTTAAGAATTAAGAGGTTTTTTTTGTAGTGGCTGAACTCCTTTCTTATTTTGTTGCACCTGGATGCTGGCTACAGCTGTTCATTTTGATCTGTTATCATTTGATAGTGGAATCCGATCCTGTTGGAGGATTGTATGGAAAAACTAAATATTTCCTACACAATATAAGCTGAAGCATATGAAACGTGAAAGTAACCATATGTTTTTTTTATTAAGTTCAAGGTTCCGTGGAGCACTATAGTCAGGGTTGAGAAAAGGGGAAAGAGTATCTCCAACGGCAGACCAAAAGCTGGTTTTAGGGGTGGAGAGAGAATATTTTTGGTCTTCAGAATCTTTTTCCAGCAGACCAAAAATTGAAAGAAAACAAAGGTCAATTTCGGCTTATATTCATGGCAATTTACAATTCAAAGTAAAATTGTCTATTTAGTGGATGCGGCTGTTCTGATCCCTGAGTTCATGTGAGCTTGAGTGAACAGTAAAAAATATCTGTTTTTTTGGTGTGAAACATTGGTAAATGTTTTGATAGCTTGCAAAATTCGTCACCATATGACATTCATGGAAAATGTGGAAAAATTTGATGCTCCAAATTGTTATTTAGAAACGCATTTTGAAGCACCGGTTTTTTATTTTGTTACGTTTTTCACGAATGTCATTTCATGATGAGATTTTGCAAGCTATCAAAATATTTGTCAATGTTTAACACAATTGTTTTTAGATGTTTTTTTATTTTACTGATCACCCGAGCTTACATGAGCTAGTGATTAGAACAAGGAACATTTACATTCCCACCCCCCTTCTAATTTCGGCCTAACCTCATCTTTACTCCTAAAACAACAGTGCTCAACTTTGCCCCTCTTCCGTTAAGTGCGCTTACAGAAATACCCTCCATACAATTTCTATCTAGTCAAAGCCCTTTGACCATTAAGTGCGCGTATAGAAAAATCCTTTGACCGGTCGAAACCGGTCGAAAATGTACGAAAGGGCATTTCTATAAGCGCACTTAACGGAAGAGGGACAAAGTTGAGCACTTTTTTTAGGGGTCAAGATGAGGTCGGACCGAAATTAGGGGAAAAAAATGGAATTGACCCTTAGAACAACAGTTTGGTATTTTAGCTATTAATATTCACTACGATGTACAACTACAACATATTAAATAAAAACCACTTGGAATGAGTTGTTAGTGAAGGGGTACGTAGCATAAATTCAAAATTTTCCTACGTGTCACCAAGACTATCTATGGAGTCATCTAGCAACGAGGGAGGAGTGGATCTACATACCCTTGTAGATCGGGCGCGGAAGCGTTCAAGAGAACGGGGTTGATGGAGTCGTACTCGTCGTGATCCAAATCACCGATGATCCTAGCGCCGAACGGACGACACCTCCGCGTTCAACACACGTACGGAGCAGCGACGTCTCCTCCTTCTTGATCCAGCAAGGGGGAGGAGAGGTTGATGGAGATCCAGCAACACGATGGCGTGGTGGTGGAAGTAGCGGGATTCCAACAGGGCTTCGCCAAGCGCTGCGGGAGGAGGGAGATGTGTCATGGGAGGGAGAGGGAGGCGCCAGGGCTTAGGTGCGGCCGCCCTCCCTTCCCCCCACTATATATAGGGCCAAGGGAGAGGGGGGGGCGTAGCCTTGGCCCTTCCTCCAAGGAAGGGTGCGGCCAGGGAGGAGTCCATCCTCCCCAAGGCACCTAGGAGGTGCCTTCCCCTTTTAGGACTCTTTCTTTCCCTTATCTCTTGGCGCATGGGCCTCTTGGGGCTGGTGCCCTTGGCCCATATAGGCCAAGGCGCACACCCCTACAGCCCATGTGCCCCCCCGGGGCAGGTGGACCCCCTTGGTGGATCCCCGGACCCCTTTCGGCACTCCCGGTACAATACCGATAATGCGCGGAACTTTTCCGGCGACCAAAACAAGACTTCCCATATATAAATCTTTACCTCCGGACCATTCCGGAACTCCTCGTGACGTCCGGGATCTCATCCGGGACTCCGAACAACTTTCGGGTTACCGCATACTAATATCTCTATAACCCTAGCGTCACCGAACCTTAAGTGTGTAGCCCTACGGGTTCGGGAGACATGCAGACATGACCGAGATGACTCTCCGGTCAATAACCAACAGCAGGATCTGGATACCCATGTTGGCTCCCACATGTTCCACGATGATCTCATCGGATGAACCACGATGTCAAGGACTTAATCAATCCCGTATACAATTTCCTTTGTCTAGCGGTACGATACTTGCCCGAGATTCGATCGTCGGTATCCCGATACCTTGTTCAATCTCGTTACCGGCAAGTCTCTTTACTCGTTTCGTAACACATCATCCCGTGATCAACTCTTTGATCACATTGTGCACATTATGATGATGTCCTACCGAGTGGGCCCAGAGATACCTCTCCATTTACACGGAGTGACAAATCCCAGTCTCGATTCGTGCCAACCCAACAGACACTTTCGGAGATACCTGTAGTGTACCTTTATAGCCACCCAGTTACGTTGTGACGTTTGGCACACCCAAAGCACTCCTACGGTATCCGGGAGTTGCACAATCTCATGGTCTAAGGAAATGAGACTTGACATTAGAAAAGCTTTAGCATACGAACTACATGATCTTGTGCTAGGCTTAGGATTGGGTCTTTGTCCATCACATCATTCTCCTAATGATGTGATCCCGTTATCAATGACATCCAATGTCCATGGTCAGGAAACCGTAACCATCTATTGATCAACGAGCTAGTCAACTAGAGGCTTACTAGGGACATGGTGTTGTCTATGTATCCACACATGTATCTGAGTTTCCTATCAATACAATTCTAGCATGGATAATAAACGATTATCATGAACACTCAAGGTCAATAATCCAGTTCACATCGATATGTGATTAACACTCAAGGTCACATCCCCATGTGACTAACACCCAAAGAGTTTACTAGAGTCAATAATCTAGTTCACATTACCATGTGATTAACACTCGATGAGTTTTGGGTTTGAACATGTTATGCTTGTGAGAGATGTTATAGTCAACGGGTCTGAATCTTTCAGATCCGTATGTACTTCGCAAATCTCTATGTCATCTTGTAGATGCAGCTACTACGCTATATTTGGAGCCATTTCAAATAACTGTTCTACTTGGAGCTATTCTAAATTGTTGCTCCATTATATGTATCAGGTATCTCTACTCAGAGCTATCCAGATAGGTGTTAAGTTTGCATCGACGTAACTCTTTACGTCGAACTCTTTATCACCTCCATAACCGAGAAACATATCCTTATTCCTCTAAGGATAATTTAGACCGCTATCTGGTGATCTACTCCTAGATTACCTTTGTACCCTCTTGCCAGATATGTGGCAAGGCACACATCAGGTGCGGTACTCAGCATGGCATACCGTATAGAGCCTATGACAAAAACATAGGGGACGACCTTCGTCCTTCCTCTTTCTTCTACCGTGGTCGAGCTTTAAGTCTTAACTTCATACCTTACAACTCCGGCAAGAACTCCTTCTTTGACTGGTCCATCTTGAACACCTTTAAGATCATGTCAAGGTATGTGCTCATTTGAAAGTACCATTAAGAATTTTGATCTATCCTTATAGATCTTGATGCTCAATGTTCAAGTAGCTCAATCCAGGCTTTCCATTGAAAAATACTTTCCAAATAACCCTATATGCTTTCCAGAAATTCTACGTCATTTCTGATCAACAATATGTCAACATATATTTATCAGAAATTCTATAGTGCTCCCACTCACTTCTTTGGAAATACAAGTTTCTCATAAACTTTGTATACACCCAAAACTTTGATCATCTTATCAAAGCATACATTCCAACTCCGAGGTGCTTACTCCAGTCCTTAGAAGGATTGCTGGTGTAGGGGAACGTTGCAGAAAACAAAAATTTTCCTACGGTTTCACCAAGATCCATCTAGGAGGTCATCTAGCAACGAGTGATCGGATTGCATCTACATACCTTTGTAGATCACGCGCGGAAGCGTTCAAAGAACGGGGATGAGGAAGGCGTACTCGACGTGATCCAAATCACCGGAGATCCTAGCGCCGAACGAACGGCACCTCCGCGTTCAACACACGTACGGTTAGCGTAACATCTCCTTCTTCTTGATCTAGCAAGGGGGAAGGAGAGGTTGAGGAAGATGGCTCCAGCAGCAGCACGACGGCGTGGTGGTGATGGAGCTACAGTACTCCGGTAGGGCTTCGCCAAGCACTATGGAGGAGGAGGAGGTGTTGGAGAGGGAGAGGGAGGCACCAAAGGCAAGGGGTGAGAGGTCCTCCCTTCCCCCCACTATATATAGGGGGCCTAGGGGGGGGCGCCGGCCCTAGGAGATGCAATCTCCTAGGGGGGGGCGGCGGCCAAGGGAGGAATCCCTCCTCCCTAAGGCACCTAGGAGGTGCCTTCCCCTCCTAGGACTCTTCCTTTAGGGTTTCCCCCACCCTAGGCGCATGGGCCCTAGGGGGAAGTGGCGCCCCAGCCCACTTTGGGCTGGATCCCTTCCCACTTCAGCCCATGGGGCCCTCCGGGATAGGTGGCCCCACCCGGTGGACCCCCGGGACCCTTCCGGTGGTCCCGATACAATACCGGTGACCCCGAAACTTGTCCCGATGGCCGAAATAGCACTTCCTATATATAATTCTTTACCTCCGGACCATTCCGTGACTCCTCGTGACGTCCGGGATCTCATCCGGGACTCCGAACAACATTCGGGTTACTGCATATACATATCCCAACAACCCTAGCGTCACCGAACCTTAAGTGTGTAGACCCTACGGGTTCGGGAGACATGTAGACATGACCGAGATCGCTCTCTGGTCAATAACCAACAGCGGGATCTGGATACCCATGTTGGCTCCCACATGCTCCTCGATGATCTCATCGGATGAACCACTATGTCTTGGATTCAAGCAACCCCGTATACAATTCCCTTTGTCAATCGGTATGTTACTTGCCCGAGATTCGATCGTCAGTATCCCAATACCTCGTTCACTCTCGTTACCGGCAAGTCACTTTACTCGTACCGTAATGCATGATCCCGTGACCAGACACTTGGTCACTTTGAGCTCATTATGATGATGCATTACCGAGTGGGCCCAGTGATACCTCTCCGTCATACGGAGTGACAAATCCCAGTCTTGATCCGTGTCAACCCAACAGACACTTTCGGAGATACCCGTAGTATACCTTTATAGTCACCCAGTTACGTTGTGACGTTTGGCACACCCAAAGCACTCCTACGGTATCCGGGAGTTACACGATCTCATGGTCTAAGGAAAGGATACTTGACATTGGAAAACTCTAGCAAACGAACTATACGATCTTATGCTATGTTTAGGATTGGGTCTTGTCCATCACATCATTCTCCTAATGATGTGATCTCGTTATCAATGACATCCAGTGTCCATAGTCAGGAAACCATGACTATCTGTTGATCAACGAGCTAGTCAACTAGAGGCTTACTAGGGACATGTTGGTGTCTTTTATTCACACATGTATTACGATTTCCGGATAACACAATTATAGCATGAATAAAGACAATTATCATGAACAAGGAAATATAATAATAATGCTTTTATTATTACCTCTAGGGCATATTTCCAACAGTCTCCCACTTGCACTAGAGTCAATAATCTAGTTACATTGTGATGAATCGAACACCCATGGAATTCTGGTGTTGATCATGTTTTGCTCTAGGGAGAGGTTTAGTCAACGGATCTGCTACATTCAGGTCCGTATGTACTTTACAAATATCTATGTCTCCATCTTGAACATTTTCACGAATGGAGTTGAAGCGACGCTTGATGTGCCTGGTCTTCTTGTGAACATTATTAGCTCCAGTGTTGTCACAGAAGAGTTTGATTGGCCCCGACGCATTGGGTATGACTCCTAGGTCGGTGATGAACTCCTTCACCCAAATTGCTTCATGCGCTGCCTCCGAGGCTGCCATGTACTCCGCTTCACATGTAGATCCCGCCACGACGCTCTGCTTGCAACTGCACCAGCTTACTGCCCCACCATTCAAAATATACACGTATCCGGTTTGTGACTTTGAGTCATCCAGATCTGTGTCGAAGCTAGCGTCGACGTAACCCTTTACGACGAGCTCTTCGTCACCTCCATAGACGAGAAACATTTCCTTAGTCCTTTTCAGGTACTTCAGGATATTCTTGACCGCTGTCCAGTGTTCCTTGCCGGGATTACTTTGGTACCTTCCTACCAAACTTACGGCAAGGTTTACATCAGGTCTGGTACACAGCATGGCATACATAATAGAACCTATGGCTGAGGCATAGGGGATGACACTCATCTCTTCTATATCTTCTGCCGTGGTCGGACATTGAGCTGAGCTCAATTTCACACCTTGCAACACAGGCAAGAACCCCTTCTTAGACTGATCCATATTGAACTTCTTCAATATCTTATCAAGGTATGTGCTTTGTGAAAGACCTATGAGGCGTCTTGATCTATCTCTATAGATCTTGATGCCTAATATATAAGCAGCTTCTCCAAGGTCCTTCATTGAAAAACTCTTATTCAAGTAGGCCTTAATGCTGTCCAAGAGTTCTATATCATTTCCCATCAAAAGTATGTCATCTACATATAATATGAGAAATGCTACAGAGCTCCCACTCACTTTCTTGTAAACGCAGGCTTCTCCATAAGTCTGCGTAAACCCAAACGCTTTGATCATCTCATCAAAGCGAATGTTCCAACTCCGAGATGCTTGCACCAGCCCATAAATCGAGCGTTGGAGCTTGCACACCTTGTCAGCATTCTTAGGATCGACAAAACCTTCCGGCTGCATCATATACAATTCTTCCTTAAGGAAACCATTAAGGAATGCCGTTTTGACGTCCATTTGCCATATTTCATAATCATAGAATGCGGCAATTGCTAACATGATTCGGACGGACTTCAGCTTCGCTACCGGTGAGAAAGTCTCATCGTAGTCAACCCCTTGAACTTGTCGATAACCCTTAGCGACAAGCCGAGCTTTATAGATGGTCACATTACCATCCGCGTCTGTCTTCTTCTTAAAGATCCATTTATTTTCTATGGCTCGCCGCTCAACGGGCAAGTCAGTCAAAGTCCATACTTCGTTTTCATACATGGATCCTATCTCGGATTTCATGGCTTCTAGCCATTTGTCGGAATCCGGGCCCGCCATCGCTTCTTCATAGTTCGAAGGTTCACCGTTGTCTAACAACATGATTTCCAAGACAGGGTTGCCGTACCACTCTGGTGCGGAACGTGTCCTTGTGGACCTTCGAATTTCAGTAGGAGCTTGATCAGAAGTATCTTGATCATCATCATTAACTTCCTCTCTAGTCGGTGCAGGCACCTCAGGAACATTTTCTTGAGTTGCGCCATTTTCCGGTTCAAGAGGTAATACTTCATCAAGTTCTACTTTCCTCCCACTTACTTCTTTCGAGAGAAACTCTTTCTCTAGAAAGGACCCATTCTTGGCAACAAAGATCTTGCCTTCGGATCTGAGGTAGAAGGTATACCCAATAGTTTCTTTAGGGTATCCTATGAAGACGCATTTTTCCGATTTGGGTTCGAGCTTTTCAGGTTGAAGTTTCTTGACATAAGCATCGCATCCCCAAACTTTTAGAAACGACAGCTTAGGTTTCTTCCCAAACCATAATTCATACGGTGTCGTCTCAACGGATTTCGACGGAGCCCTATTTAAAGTGAATGCGGCAGTCTCTAAAGCATAGCCCCAAAAAGATAGCGGTAAATCGGTAAGAGACATCATAGATCGCACCATATCTAATAGAGTGCGATTACGACGTTCGGACACACCATTACGCTGAGGTGTTCCAGGCGGCGTGAGTTGTGAAACTATTCCACATTTTCTTAAGTGTGTGCCAAACTCGTGACTCAAGTATTCTCCTCCACGATCTGATCGTAGGAACTTGATTTTCCTGTCACGTTGATTCTCAACCTCACTCTGAAATTCCTTGAACTTTTCAAAGGTTTCAGACTTGTGTTTCATTAAGTAGATATACCCATATCTACTCAAGTCATCAGTGAGGGTGAGAACATAACGATAGCCACCGCGAGCCTCAACACTCATTGGACCGCACACATCAGTATGTATGATTTCCAATAAGTTGGTTGCTCGCTCCATTGTTCCTGAGAACGGAGTCTTGGTCATTTTACCCATGAGGCATGGTTCGCACGTGTCAAATGATTCATAATCAAGAGACTCTAAAAGTCCATCGGCATGGAGCTTCTTCATGCGTTTGACACCTATGTGACCAAGGCGGCAGTGCCACAAGTATGTGGGACTATCATTATCAATCTTACATCTTTTGGTACTCACACTATGAACATGTGTAGCATTACGCTCGAGATTCATTAAGAATAAACCATTCACCATCGGAGCATGACCATAAAACATATCTCTCATATAAATAGAACAACCATTATTCTCGGATTTAAATGAGTAGCCATCTCGAATTAAACGAGATCCTGATACAATGTTCATGCTCAAACTTGGCACTAAATAACAATCATTGAGGTTTAAAACTAATCCCGTAGGTAAATGAAGAGGTAGCGTGCCGACGGCGATCACATCGACCTTGGAACCATTCCCGACGCGCATCGTCACCTCGTCCTTCGCCAGTCTCCGCTTATTCCGCAGCTCCTATTTTGAGTTACAAATGTGAGCAACCGCACCGGTATCAAATACCCAGGAGCTACTACGAGTACTGGTAAGGTACACATCAATTACATGTATATCACATATACCTTTCGTTTTGCCGGCCTTCTTGTCCGCTAAGTATTTGGGGCAGTTCCGCTTCTAGTGACCACTTTCCTTGCAATAAAAGCACTCAGTCTCGGGCTTGGGTCCATTCTTTGGCTTCTTCCCGGCAGCTTGCTTGCCGGGTGCGGCAACTCCCTTGCCGTCCTTCTTGAAGGCTTTCTTACCCTTGCCCTTCTTGAACTTAGTGGTTTTATTCACCATCAACACTTGATGTTCCTTTTTGACTTCTACCTCTGCTGATTTCAGCATTGCAAATACTTCAGGAATGGTCTTTTCCATCCCCTGCATATTGAAGTTCATCACAAAGCTCTTGTAGCTTGGTGGAAGCGACTGAAGGATTCTGTCAATGACCGCGTCATCCGGGAGATTAACTCCCAGCTGAGTCAAGCGGTTATGTAACCCAGACATAGTGAGTATGTGCTCACTGACAGAACTGTTTTCCTCCATCTTACAGCTGAAGAACTTGTCGGAGACTTGATATCTCTCGACCCGGGCATGAGCTTGGAAAACCATTTTCAGCTCTTCGAACATCTCATATGCTCCGTGTCTCTCAAAACGCTTTTGGAGCCCCGGCTCTAAGCTGTAAAGCATGCCGCACTGAACGAGGGAGTAGTCATCGGTACGTGCCTGCCAAGCGTTCATAACGTCTTGTTCTGCAGGGAGAACAGGTGCGTCACCTAGCGGTGCTTGTAGGACATAATCTTTCTTGGCAGCTATGAGGATGATCCTCAGGTTCCGGACCCAGTCCGTGTAGTTGCTGCCATCGTCTTTCAGCTTGGTTTTCTCTAGGAACGCGTTGAAGTTGAGGACTACGTTGGCCATTTGATCTACAAGACATATTGTAAAATATTTAGACTAAGTTCATGATAATTAAGTTCATCTAATCAAATTATTCAATGAACTCCCACTTAGATAGACATCCCTCCAGTCATCTAAGTATAACATGATCCGAGTTAACTAGGCCGTGTCCGATCATCACGTGAGACGGACTAGTCAACGTCGGTGAACATCTTCATGTTGATCGTATCTTCTATACGACTCATGCTCGACCTTTCGGTCTTCTGTGTTCCGAGGCCATGTCTGTACATGCTAGGCTCGTCAAGTCAACCTAAGTGTTTGCATGTGTAAATCTGTCTTACACCCGTTGTATGTGAACGTTAGAATCTATCACACCCGATCATCACGTGGTGCTTCGAAACAACGAACTGTCGCAACGGTGCACAGTTAGGGGGAACACTTTCTTGAAATTATTATGAGGGATCATCTTATTTACTACCGTCGTTCTAAGTAAACAAGATGCAAAAACATGATAAACATCACATGCAATCAAATAATAATAGTGACATGATATGGCCAATATCACATAGCTCCTTTGATCTCCATCTTGGGGCTCCATGATCATCTTGTCACCGGCATGACACCATGATCTCCATCATTCCATCGTGTCTCCATGAAGTTGCTCGCCAACTATTACTTCTACTACTATGGCTAACGCGTTTAGCAATAAAGTAAAGTAATTTACATGGCGTTTCTCAATGACACGCAGGTCATACAAAAAATAAAGACAACTCCTATGGCTCCTGCCGGTTGTCATACTCATCGACATGCAAGTCGTGATTCCTATTACAATAGCATGAACATCTCATACATGACATATAGATCATTCATCATTCATCACAACTTTGGCCATATCATATCACAAAGCACTTGCTGCAAAAACAAGTTAGACGTCCTCTAATTGTTGTTGCAAGTTTTACGTGGCTGAAGTAGGGTTCTAGCAAGAACGTTTTCTTACCTACGTGAAAGCCACAACGTGATTTGTCAACTTCTATTTACCCTTCATAAGGACCCTTTTCATCGAATCCGCTCCAACTAAAGTGGGAGAGACAGACACCCGCCAGCCACCTTATGCAACTAGTGCATGTTAGTCGGTGGAACCGGTCTCACGTAAGCGTACGTGTAAGGTTGGTCCGGGCCGCTTCATCCCACAATACCGTTGAAGCAAGATAAGACTAGTAGCGGCAAGAAAGTTGACAACATCAACGCCCACAACAAATTGTGTTCTACTCGTGCAAGAAAACTACGCATAGACCTAGCTCATGATGCCACTGTAGGGGAACGTTGCAGAAAACAAAATTTTCCTACGGTTTCACCAAGATCCATCTAGGAGTTCATCTAGCAACGAGTGATTGGATTGCATCTACATACCTTTGTAGATCACGCGCGGAAGCGTTCAAAGAACGGGGATGAGGAAGGCGTACTCGACGTGATCCAAATCACCGGAGATCCTAGCGCCGAACGGACGGCACCTCCGCGTTCAACACACGTACGGTTAGCGTAACGTCTCCTTCTTCTTGATCCAGCAAGGGGGAAGGAGAGGTTGAGGAAGATGGCTCCAGCAGCAGCACGACGGCGTGGTGGTGATGGAGCTGCAGTACTCCGGCAGGGCTTCGCCAAGCACTATGGAGGAGGAGGAGGTGTTGGAGAGGGAGAGGGAGGCACCAAAGGCAAGGGGTGAGAGGTCCTCCCTTCCCCCCACTATATATAGGGGGCCTAGGGGGGGGGCGCCGGCCCTAGGAGATGCAATCTCCTAGGGGGGCCGCCGGCCAAGGGAGGAATCCCTCCTCCCCAAGGCACCTAGGAGGTGCCTTCCCCTCCTAGGACTCTTCCTTTAGGGTTTCCCCCACCCTAGGCGCATGGGCCCTAGGGGGAAGTGGCGCCCCAGCCCACTTTGGGCTGGATCCCTTCCCACTTCAGCCCATGGGGCCCTCCGGGATAGGTGGCCCCACCCGGTGGACCCCCAGGACCCTTCCGGTGGTCCCAGTACAATACCGGTGACCCCGTAACTTGTCCCGATGGCCGAAATAGCACTTCCTATATATAATTCTTTACCTCTGGACGATTCCGGAACTCCTCGTGACGTCCGGGATCTCATCCGGGACTCCAAACAACATTCGGGTTACTGCATATACATATCCCAACAACCCTAGCGTCACCGAACCTTAAGTGTGTAGACCCTACGGGTTCGGGAGACATGTAGACATGACCGAGATCGCTCTCTGGTCAATAACCAACAGCGGGATCTGGATACCCATGTTGGCTCCCACATGCTCCTTGATGATCTCATCGGATGAACCACTATGTCGAGGATTCAAGCAACCCCGTATACAATTCCCTTTGTCAATCGGTATGTTACTTGCCCGAGATTCGATCATCGGTATCCCAATACCTCGTTCAATCTAGTTACCGGCAAGTCACTTTACTCATACCGTAATGCATGATCCCGTGACCAGACACTTGGTCACTTTGAGCTCATTATGATGATGCATTACCGAGTGGGCCCAGTGATACCTCTCCGTCATACGGAGTGACAAATCCCAGTCTTGATCCGTGTCAACCCAACAGACACTTTCGGAGATACCCGTAGTATACCTTTATAGTCACCCAGTTACGTTGTGACGTTTGGCACACCCAAAGCACTCCTACAGTATCCGGGAGTTACACGATCTCATGGTCTAAGGAAAGGATACTTGACATTGGAAAACTCTAGCAAACGAACTATACGATCTTATGCTATGTTTAGGATTGGGTCTTGTCCATCACATCATTCTCCTAATGATTTGATCTCGTTATCAATGACATCCAGTGTCCATAGTCAGGAAACCGTGACTATCTGTTGATCAACGAGCTAGTCAACTAGAGGCTTACTAGGGACATGTTGGTGTCTTTTATTCACACATGTATTACGATTTCCGGATAACACAATTATAGCATGAATAAAGACAATTATCATGAACAAGGAAATATAATAATAATGCTTTTATTATTGCCTCTAGGGCATATTTCCAACAGCTGGAGCTTTGCATACTTATTAGCATCTTCAAGGATTAACAAAACCTTTCGGTTGTATCACATACAACCTTTCCTCAAAAATCGTCGAGGAAACAATGGTTTTTGGCATCCTATCTGCAAGATTTCACAAATAATGCAGTAATTGCTAATATAATTCCAACAGACTCTTAGCATCGCTACGAGTGAGAAAGTCTCATCGCAGTCAACTCCTTGAACTTGTCGGAAAACATCTTAACGACAAGTCGAGCTTTCTTAATGGTGATACCTACCATCATTGTCCGTCTTCCTTTTAAAAATCCATATGTACCTAACAGCCTTACGACCATCAAGTAGTTCTCCCAAAGTCTACATTTTGTTTTCATATATGGATCCTCTCTCGGATTATATGGCCTCGAGCCATTTTGGAATCCAGGCCCACCATCGCTTCTCCATAGCTCGTAGGTTCATTGTTGTCTAGCAACATGACTTCCAAGACAGGATTACGTACCACTCTGAAGTAGTACGCATCCTTGTCATCCCACGAGGTTTGGTAGTGACTTGATCTGAAGTTTCATGATCACTATCATAAGCTTCCACTTCAATTGGTGTAGGTGCCACAGGAACAACTCCCGTGCCCTGCCACACACTAGTTGAAGAGACGGTTCCGTAACCTCATCAAGTCTCCACCATCCTCCCACTCAATTCTTTTGAGAGAAACTTTTCCTCGAGAAAGGACCCGATTCTAGAAACAATCCCTTATTGCTTTCGGATCTGAGACAGGAGGTATACCCAACTGTTTTGGGTGTCCTATGAAGATTCATTTATCCGCTTTGGGTTCGAGCTTATCAGCCTGAAACTTTTTCACATAAGCGTCGCAGCCCCAAACTTCTAAGAAATGACAGCTTAGATTTCTCTAAACCATAGTTCATATGGTGTCATCTCATCGGAATTATGTGGTGCCCTATTTAAAGTGAATGTGGTTGTCTTTAATGCCTAACCCATAAACTATCGTGGTAATTTGATAAGAGACATCATGGTATGCATCATATCCAATAGGGTGCAGTTATGATGTTCGGACACACCATCACACTATGGTGTTCCAGGCTGTATTAGTTGTGAAACAATTTCCACAATGTCTTAATTCTGTGCCAAACTCGTAATTCAGATATTCATCTCTATGATCATATCATAGATATTTTATCCTCTTGTCACGATGATCTTTCAACTTCACCCTGAAATTACTTGAACCTTTCAAAAATTCAAACTCGTGATTCATCAAGTAAATATACTCAACATCTACTCAAATCATCTGTGAAGTAAGAACATAACGATATCCACTACATGCCTCAGCACTCATTGGATTGCACACATCAAAATGTATTACTTCCAACAAGTTGCTTTCTAGTTCCATTTTACTGAAAACGAGGCTTTCAGTCATCTTGCCCATGTGGTATGATTTGCATGTCTCAAGTGATTCAAAATCAAGTGAGTCCAAACGGTCCATTTGCATGGAGTTTCTTCATGCATATACACCAATAGACATGGTTCGCATGTCTCAAACCTTTCAAAACAAGTGAGCCCAAAGATCCATCAACATGGAGCTTCTTCATGCGTTTTATACCGATATGACTTACGTGGCAGTGCCACAAGTAGGTGGTACTATCATTACTATCTTTTGGCATGAACATGTGTATCACTACGATCGAGATTCAATAAACCATTCATTTCAGGTGTAAGACCATTGAAGGTATTATTCAAATAAACAGAGTAACGATTATTCTCTTTAAATGAATAACCGTATTGCGATAGACATAATCCAATCATGTCTATGCTCAACGCAAACACCAATCTCGATGGTAGAGGGAGCGTACGATATTTTATCAACCTTGGAAATACTTCCAACACATATCGTCATCTCACCTTTAGCTAGTCTCTGTTTATTCCGTAGCTTTTATTTCGAGTTACTAACACTTAGCAACCGAACCGGTATCTAATACCATGGTGCTACTAGGAGTACTAGTAAAGTACACATTAACATAACACATCCAATATACTTCTATCGACCTTGCCAGCCTTCTTATCTACCAAGTATCTAGGGTAATTCTGCTCCAGTGGCTGTTCCCTTTATTACAGAAGCACTTAGTCTCGGGTTTGGGTTCAACCTTGGGTTTCTTCACTAGAGCAGCAGCTGATTTGCCATTTCATGAAGCATCCCTTTTTTCCCTTGCCCTTCTTGAAACTAGTGGTTTCACCAACCATCAACAATTGATGCTCCTTCTTGATCTCTACTTTTGTGGTGTCAAACATCGCGAATATCTCAAGGATCATCATATATGTCCCTGATATATTATAGTTCATCACGAAGCTCAAGCAGCTTGGTGGTAATGACTTCGGAGAACCATCACTATTTCTTCTGGAAGATGAACTCCCACTCGATTCAAGCGATTGTTGTACTCAGACAATCTGAGCACAAGTTCAACAATTGAGCTTTTCTCCCTTAGTTTGCAGGCTAAGAAAATCGTCGGAGGTCTTATACCTCTTGACGTGGGCACGAGCCTGAAATCCCAATTTCAGCCCTCGAAACATCTCATATGTTTCGCGACGTTTCAAAACGTCTTCGGTGCCTCAACTCTAAGCCGTTTAACTGAACTATCACGTAGTTATCAAAATGTGTATGTCAGATGTTCGCAACATCCATAGACAACGTTCGAGGTTCAGCACACTGAGCGGTGCATTAAGGACATAAGCCTTCTATGAAGCAATGAGGACAAACCTCAGTTTACGGACCTAGTCCGCATAATTACTACTATCAACTTTCAACTAAATTTTCTCTAGGAACATATCTAAACAGTAGAACTGAAGCGCGAGCTACAACATAATTTGCGAAGACCTTTTGACTATGTTCAGGATAATTAAGTTCATCTTGTGAACTCCAACTCAGATAGACATCCCTCTAGTCATCTAAGTGATTACATGATCCGAGTCAACTAGGCCATGTCCGATCATCACGTGAGACGGACTAGTCATCATCGGTGAACATCTTCATGTTGATCGTATCTACCATACGACTCATGCTCGACCTTTCGGTCTATTGTGTTCCGAGGCCATGTCTGTACATGCTAAGCTCGTCAAGTCAACCTAAGTGTTTCGCGTGTGTAAATCTGTCTTACACCCGTTGTATGTGAACGTTAGAATCTAACACCCGATCATCACGTGGTGCTTCGAAACAACAAACTGTCGCAACGGTGCACAGTTAGGGGGAACACTTTCTTGAAATTATTATGAGGGATCATCTTATTTACTACCGTCGTTCTAAGTAAACAAGATGCATAAACATGATAAACATCACGTGCAATCAAATAGTGACATGATATGGCCATCATCACTTTGCTCCTCTTGATCTCCATCTTCGGGGCTCCATGATCATCATCCACTAGTAGAAAACAGGGCTATGGTCCAGGCCGGCTCAGCCCATTAGTCCCGGTTCAGTGTAGAACCGGGACTAATGTGGGCATTGGTCCCGGTTCGTGAGCCCAGGGGGCCGGCCGGGCCACGTGGGCCATTGGTCCCGGTTCGTCTGGACCTTTTGGTCCCGGTTGGTGGAACGAACCGGGACCAATGGGCCTCGCTCCTGGCCCACCACCATTGGTCCCGGTTGGTGGCCTGAACCGGGACTAAAGGGGAGCCTTTGGTCCCGGTTCAGGCCACAAACCGGGACCAATGAGGTGCCTATATATACCCTCGCCCGCGAGCAGAGCACTCCAGTGCTCTGTTTTTCTCTGGCCGGCGAGGGGAGGGGTTTGTGGTGCTCTAGCTCACCTCCTATGCACATGAGATGTTCGATGGAATGCCCGAGCCACACTACTTAAACTTTCTCCTCTCGAAGCTCGACCTCCAAGCTCCATTTTCCTCGAGATTTGTCTAGATTTAGCGGTCCGTCACGCCCCGTCCCCGTCTTCACCGCCGTCGATCACCCGCGCTAATCTCATCACCGACACCACCGTGGTGAGCCTCTTGTTCTTATCTTCTTTCTGACAGGAAAAATATTCTTACTTGTCTGTTTAGATAGATACTTGTATCATTTTCTTACATTTATTATTGCATCTTATATAGTGCGATGGTTTTGGTATCCGCCCCCGTCGGCCCTCGTCCTGTCTATGATTCGGATTTGGTATGTATATTATCTTCATAACTATTGGTTCATTTATTGTTTATGAAAATTATGCCGACCAACGTGACATAGATTTTATTTATCTAGGATGTATGTGAATCGGAAATGCCAACCGACCCTATTGTCGAGAGGTTAAATTTAGTTGAAGAAGAAAACAATTTGTTGAAGGAAAAAATAAAAAAATTGAGGAGGAGAAGATGATATTGGAGTTGCATGTTGCGGATGTCGTCGATGATCACAAGATCAAGATGGATGCAATGCGCTTGAAGATTAGAAAGATTAGAAAATATGCCATTCATACCGAGGCTTGGTATCATTATGCCGTTGGATCAATTGTTACCTTGGTTGCGATTATGATCGCATTTGTTTTCGCATTGAAATGTTTTACATAGTTTCAATGTATGGTTTAATTAATTAGATGCTCTGGAGAGCTATATGTTGTTAGATGAGAACTATGTATGCACTTTGGTTTTAATGTGATGATGAACTTCTATTAATTTGGACACTTAATTATATATAATGCACGCAGATGAACCGGCAATGGATGTACGGTGACAGACACACCCGCGAGTACATTAAGGGCGTGCATGAGTTTCTCGATGCGGCTGAGGCAAACAAGCAGAATGGTTTTATGTGTTGTCCATGCACTGAATGTGGGAATACGAGGTCTTACTCTAACCGGAAAATCCTTCACTCCCACCTGCTTTACAAGGGTTTCATGCCACACTATAATGTTTGGACGAGGCACGGAGAAATAGGGGTTATGATGGAAGACGGCGAAGAAGAAGAGTACGATGACAACTATGTGCCCCCTGAATACGGTGATGCTGCAACGGGGGGAGCTGGTGAAGATCAAGAGGAACCAGACGATGTGCCCAATGATGCTGCCACGGGTGAAGCTGCTGAAGATCAAGAGGAACCAGACGATGTGCCCGATGATGATGATCTCCGCCGGGTCATTGTCGATGCAAGGACGCAATGCATTAGTCAAAAGGAGAAGCTGAAGTTCGATCGCATGTTAGAGGATCACAAAAAAGGGTTATACCCCAATTGCGAAGATGGCAACACAAAGCTCGGTACCGTACTGGAATTGCTGCAGTGGAAGGCAGAGAATGCTGTGGCTGACAAAGGATTTGAGAAGCTACTGAAAATATTGAAGAAGAAGCTTCCAAACGATAACGAATTGCCCGACAGTACATACGCAGCAAAGAAGGTCGTATGCCCTCTAGGATTGGAGGTGGAGAAGATACATGCATGCCCTAATGACTGCATCCTCTACCGCGGTGCATACAAGGATCTGAACGCATGCCCGGTATGCGGTGCGTTGCGGTATAAGATCAGACGAGATGACCCTGGTGATGTTGACGGCGAGCCCCTCAGGAAGAGGGTTCCTGCGAAGGTGATGTGGTATGCTCCTATAATACCACGGTTGAAACGTCTGTTCAGAAACGAAGAGCATGCCAAGTTGATGCGATGGCACAGTGAGAACCGAAAGAAAGATGGGAAGTTGAGAGCACCCGCTGACGGGTCGCAGTGGAGAAAAATCGAGAGAAAGTACTGGGATGAGTTTGCAAAGGACCCAAGGAATGTATGGTTTGCTTTAAGCGCGGATGGCATTAATCCTTTCGGGGAGCAGAGCAGCAATCACAGCACCTGGCCCGTGACTCTATGTATGTATAACCTTCCTCCTTGGATGTGCATGAAGCGGAAGTTCATTATGATGCCAGTTCTCATCCAAGGCCCTAAGCAACCCGGCAACGAAATTGATGTGTACCTAAGGCCATTAGTTGAAGAACTTTTACAGCTGTGGAATGGAAACGGTGTACGTACGTGGGATGAGCACAGACAGGAGGAATTTAACCTTAAGGCGTTGCTGTTCGTGACCATCAACGATTGGCCCGCTCTCAGTAACCTTTCAGGACAGACAAACAAAGGATACCACGCATGCACGCACTGTTTAGATGACACTGAAAGTATATACCTGGACAAATGCAGGAAGAATGTGTACCTGGGCCATCGTCGATTTCTTCCGACCAACCATCAATGTCGAAAGAAAGGCAAGCATTTCAAAGGCGAGGCAGATCACCGGAAGAAGCCCGCCATGCGCACCGGTGATTCACGTGCTTGCTATGGTCAATGATTTACACTACGTAATCTTTGGAAAGGGTCCCGGTGGACTAGCTGTTCCGAATGACGCTGAGGGACACGCACCCATGTGGAAGAAGAAATCTATATTTTGGGACCTACCCTACTGGAAAGACCTAGAGGTCCGCTCCTCAATCGACGTGATGCACGTGACGAAGAACCTTTGCGTGAACCTGCTAGGCTTCTTGGGCGTGTATGGGAAGACAAAAGATACACCCGAGGCACGAGAGGACCTGCAACGTTTGCACGAAAAAGACGGCATGCCTCCGAAGCAGTATAAAGGTCCTGCCAGCTACGCTCTTACGAAAGAAGAGAAAGAAATCTTCTTTGAATGCCTGCTCAGTATGAAGGTCACGACTGGCTTCTCGTCGAATATAAAGGGAATAATAAATATGCCAGAGAAAAAGTTTCAGAACCTAAAGTCTCATGACTGCCACGTGATTATGACACAACTGCTTCCGGTTGCATTGAGGGGGCTTCTACCGGAAAACGTTCGATTAGCCATTGTGAAGTTATGTGCATTCCTCAATGGAATCTCTCAGAAGGTGATCGATCCAGAAATCGTACCAAGGCTAAGGAGTGATGTGGCGCAATGTCTTGTCAGTTTCGAGCTGGTGTTCCCACCATCCTTCTTCAATATCATGACGCACGTCCTAGTTCATCTAGTCGACGAGATTGTCATCCTGGGGCCCGTATTTCTACACAATATGTTCCCTTTGAGAGGTTCATGGGAGTCCTAAAGAAATATGTCCGTAACCGCGCTAGGCCAGAAGGAAGCATCTCCATGGGCCATCAAACAGAGGATGTTATCGGGTTTTGTGTTGACTTCATTCCTGGCCTTAACAAGATAGGTCTCCCTAAATCGCGGTATGAGGGGAGACTGACTGGAAAAGGCACTCTGGGAAGAGACTCAATAATATGCAGGGACGGATATTCTTGGTCTCAAGCACACTACACAGTTCTACAGAACTCTACCTTGGTGACCCCGTATGTCGATGAACACAAGAACAGTCTGCGCTCCAAACACCCGGAGCAGTGCGACGACTGGATTACATGTGAACACATCAGGACTTTCAGCAGTTGGTTGGAAACACGTCTCAGAGGTGACAACACTGTTTGTGATGAGTTGTACTTGTTGTCCAGGGGACCATCTTTGACTGTATTGACTTACAAAGGATACGAGATAAATGGGAATACATTTTACACGATCGCCCAAGATCAAAAGAGCACCAACCAAAACAGCGGTGTCCGCTTTGATGCAGCAACCGAGAGCGGAAAGGACACATATTATGGTTACATAGTGGACATATGGGAACTTGACTACGGACCTGATTTTAAGGTCCCTTTGTTTAAGTGCAAATGGGTCAATCTGTTAGGCGGCGGGGTACAGGTAGACCCACAGTACGGAATGACAACAGTGGATCTGAAAAATCTTGGGTACACTGACGAACCGTTCGTCCTAGCCAATGATGTGGCACAGGTTATCTATGTGAAGGACATGTCTACCAAACCGAGAAAAAGAAAAGATAAGGAAGCGAATACATCATACGATGAGCCAAAGCGCCACATAGTTCTTTCAGGAAAAAGGGACATCCTGGGAGTGGACGGCAAGACAGACATGTCTGAAGATTATGAAAAGTTTCATGAAATTCCTCCCTTCAATGTCAAGGCTGACCCAAGCATCCTGATAAACAATGAAGATTATCCATGGTTACGGCGCAATAAGCAAATGACACAAGCGAAGAAAAAGTGAAGACTTTCTCCCGCAATAAGCAAATGCTATGTGGGTGAAATTATGATACCATCCCAACTTTCAACTTTTTAGAGTTCATTTGAAATGCTTTCATGTCTTATGGTTCGAAACTTTGATACTTCGAAAAGTGATTGTCCATTTTGTACACGAAGTGCATCAAGTTTTTGTCGTAACCCTCTCTACTTTTTGGAACATGCTATGTGGGTGAAATGATGAGACCATGCCAACTTTCAACCTTTTCAGAGTTCATTTTGAAATGCTTTCCAATTTCAGAGTCATTTAGCTCAAAGAATGAATTAATAGCAAACAGAATGAACTACAAAACTTTTATGAAAATAAAAACAATCAATTAAAATATTATGTTATGATCAACTAAAATAAAACTATAATATTCTTCAATAGCAAAAAGAATATAATTTGTGTGACCTAAAATCAAACTATAAGTATTTAATTGTAAGTATAAATAAAAAATAAATAGCAAAGAAGAAAAAAATTCTAATTTTATAGTAAAGTTATTCATAAACTAGTGATTCACACAAATTTTTAAAAATTCAAATTTAAACTATTTAAAATTTAAAACTAATGGCACTAACAGAAAGTTTATAATTTTTGTGACCTAAAAGCAAAAAGAAATCACTAAAAAACTGTAAGTATTTAGTTTTAAGTAGAAATAAAAAATCAATAGAAAAAAAATTCTAATTTTATAGTAAAGTTATTCATAGACTAGTGATTCACACAAATTTTTAAAAATTCAAATTTAAACTATTTAAAATTTAAAACTAATGGCACTAACAGAAAGTTTATAATTTTTGTGACCTAAAAGCAAAAAGAAATCACTAAAAAACTGTAAGTATTTAGTTTTAAGTAGAAATAAAAAATAAATAGAAAAAAAATTCTAATTTTATAGTGAAGTTATTCATAAACTAGTGATTCACACAAATTTTTAAAAATTCAAATTTAAACTATTTAAAATTTAAAACTAATGGCACTAACAGAAAGTTTATAATTTTTGTGACCTAAAAGCAAAAAGAAATCACTAAAAAACTTTAAGTATTTAGTTTTAAGTAGAAATAAAAAATAAATAGAAAAAAAATTCTAATTTTATAGTAAAGTTATTCATAAACTAGTGATTCATACAAATTTTTAAAAATTCAAATTTAAACTATTTAAAATTTAAAACTAACGGCACTAACAGAAAGTTTATAATTTTTGTGACCTAAAAGCAAAAAGAAATCACTAAAAAACTGTAATTATTTAGTTTTAAGTAGAAATAAAAAAATAAAAAACCAAAAAAAATATAGAAATAAAAAAGAAAAAACCAAAAAAAATGCCACCTACTGGGCCTCCACGGCCTGAATACGACTAGAAACCCTACATGGGCCAGGATTCAGGCCCGCAGAAGGCCCAATAGGCCCACAGGCAAAGAAGTGTCAAATTAGGCCCATAGGCCTGCTGTTCAGAGGAGTTCGAGAGGGAGGAGGCAGCAGAGCTTATAAACTGGTGTTGGGCGCTGTCAACTAGCGATGTGGGACTAAACTTATGGGCGCGGGGCAGCACAAGGGTATTGGTCCCGGTTGGTGGCACCAACCGGGACTAAAGGTGGCATTGGTCCCAGTTGGTGGCACCAGCCGTGACCATTGCCCCCCTTTAGTCCCGGTTGGTGCCACCAACCGGGACCAATGGGCTTCGCTTCCCGCCCTTTGGGCTGCTGAAAATTGGCCTTTGGTCCCGGTTCGTGGCACCAACCGGGACTAAAGGGGGGCATTGGTCCCGGTTTTTGCCACGAACCGGGACCAAAGCCTTTTCTATATAAGCAAAGACTTAGCGTTTTTTCAGATTTCATCGCCAGATCCCCGCCCCGACGACGCCGCCAGGCAGCCCGAGCTCGCCCCGACGACGCCGTCAGGCTGCCCGTGCTCGCCGTCGCCCCGCGCCCCTGCCCCGTGCTCGCCGTCGCCGTCGCCCCGCGCCCCTGCCCCGTGCTCGCCGTCGCCCTGCCCCGTCCCGCCCCCGCTTGCCGGCGCCCTCGCCGCCCCCGCCGTCGCCTCGAGCTCCCCTACTACGGGCTCGCCGTCGCCGCCCCGTGCTCGCCGTCGCCCAGCCCCAGCCCCGTCCTGCCCCCGCGCGCCGGCGCCCTCGCCTGCCCCCAAGTTGTGAGCCGCCGCCCGGCTCTGTTTTTTTATTTTTATTACTTTAACTTTTTTGTTCATATGTGATGTATATGTGTATGTGGCTATAATGTATATGTGTATGTGAACAATGAATTAGGCAAATGTTTGTATTAATTATTGTTTTTTAGAAAAAATAGGATTGTTTTTCTGTTCATAGGATTTTTTTGGTGATATTAATTATTGTAAATAGGATTGGTGGCTAAAATAGGATTGTTTTTGGTGATATTTTTTTGGTGGCTAAAATAGGATTGTTTTTCTGTTCATAAAAAAATATGTGTATGTGGCTATAATGTATATGTGGCTATAAGATTGTTTTTTAGAAAAAATAGGATTTTTTTTCTGTTCATAGATTTTTTTGGTGATATTAATTATTGTAAATATGCAAATGTTTGTATATTCATATGAACAATGAATTAGGCAATACTACTTGTATTTTTAAGAAGGAAGAAGAAGAAAAAGAATGAGAGGAAAAAGGAAATAAGAAGAGGAAGAAAGGAGAAGAAGAGGGGAGAGGAAGAAGAGGAGAAATAAATAAGAAGAAGAAAAAAGAAGAAAAAGAAGAGGAGAAGAAGAAAGGAATAGAGGAGAAGAAGAGAAAAATAGAATATATATTCTATTTTCTCTTTTCTCCTCTATTCCTTTCTTCTTCTCCTCTTTTTTTTCTTCTTTTTTTTCTTCGACACGTGGGGGGGGGGTCGAGAACGCCGGACATTCATGAGAGAGGCGAGGAAGAAGGGGAAGAAGAGGGAGAAGAAGAGGAGAGGAAGAAGAGGAAGTCTTCTCCTCTATTCTTTCTTCTATTCTTTTTTCTTCTTCTTCTTCCTCTTTATTTTATCGGGAACGAGGGTCGTCGAGAGGTCGAGGAGCG
The DNA here is from genome assembly GCF_018294505.1 of Triticum aestivum. Taxonomy (NCBI): domain Eukaryota; kingdom Viridiplantae; phylum Streptophyta; class Magnoliopsida; order Poales; family Poaceae; genus Triticum; species Triticum aestivum. The sequence continues at coordinate 7,140,816 of NC_057812.1, read as the reverse complement.
GTAGAGGAGAAACCCTAAATAGAAAGTATCGTCGGTGTGAGATACATGTACCGTCGGTGTCGGACACTACACCCACATCCCACAAGTGGCGCGGGCTTCGACGCCCACGTCACTTGTGGGACGTGGATGTAGTGTCCGACACCGAAGGCCACATGTATCTCACACCCACGATACTTGCTAGCTATTTAGGGTTTCCTCTACCGAAAAGAAGAGGAGAAATAAATAAGAAGAAGAAAAAAGAAGAAAAAGAAGAGGAGAAGAAGAAAGGAATAGTGGAGAAGAAGAGAAAATAGAATATATATATTCTATTTTCTCTTCTTCTCCACTATTCCTTTCTTCTTCTCCTCTTTTTTTTCTTCTTTTCTTCTTCTTCTTCTTCTTCTTCTTCTTCTTCTTCTTATTAGCCGGAAGTAGAGAGAGGTTTCCTAGTGTCAAAGTATTGAAGAAATCCATGCCTTCATCATTAGCCAGCGAATTATCCTATCTGGGACTCCGTTCCAGAACAACTTTGAAGAGCTTCGTACCATCATGCACATGTTACTTTCGCCTAATGATGAAGACATGGTTTTGTTGAATCCTTTGACACTAGGCAACCTCCCGACCCCTCGGCGATCCTCTCGAACATGATGTAGTGTCGTCGTTGTCAATATATACCCCCTCCCGATAGCTTACTATGATTAGGTAGCTAGTTCCACGTTTGGCACTAATATATCCATCTGTCATGTTTGAATAATAATTGCCATGTTGTAAATATTTGTAGAAACTATGGACACCGCCCTAGACGAAGCAACAAAAGAAGCGTTGTTGAGGGACATAATCGCAGAAGGAAGTGATGCCATCTCGTTGTTTCTCAACGAAACCGATGGTCTGGAAGGAGAGGGTGAACAAGCTAGCTACGGTGACCTAATGCCGGTGCAAGAAGAAGAACATGAGGACGGCTCCGGTGACCCAATGCCGGTGCAAGAAGGAGACCGTGATGACGGCTCCGGTGACCGAACCGAGTCCGGCCAGGTATATATATTAGTTAAGCCTATGCTGACTAGCTGATTGATGCATTTATTGTTTTGGTATGTACACATATTAATTAAGTCTTTGTTCTTTTTTCTAGCCCTCCGAATCGAGCACAACTTCAGTAAAGAGACGAGGCCCGAAGAAAAAGTTGAGCGCGGATGAAAAGTTTGAGATCATAGCAATCGCGCCCGATGGCCAACCTATTGAACCCCTCCGGACAAAGAGCGCATTTGTTGCTCAATGCGGGGTTCTGGTTAGGGAAAAGATCCCGATAAGCATCCAGCAATGGTTTAAGCCAGCTACAGAAGACCCTGAGGTGTCTTATGTCAATGATATGCAGAAAAATGATCTTTGGACTGAGCTAAAGTCAAATTTCACCCTACCGCCTGAGGATAATCCAGAGAACCCAGTTAAAGAGAAATTAATCAAGTCTTTTGCTCTGAAGAGGATGGCAGAACTATTCAGGAGGTGGAAGAAAGAGCTGAATAAGTTTGTCGAAAATAATGAGACACCAGAGTTCAAGGGCAGATATGAGAAGATCAGAGATCACTGGCCCGCATTTGTGGCCCACAAGGCATCAGAAAAGAGTAAGAAGATGTCGGCGACAAACAAGCAAAATGCTGCGAAGAAGAAGCTTCACCATCGCACGGGGTCAGGTGGCTACCTCGTAGCCCGGCCTAAGTGGTCCAAGAGTGAGAATGATCTGGTTCATAAAGGGATCGAACCAGAGACAAATAACTGGCCAGACCGTTGCCGGACTTGGTTCTTCGGGGCTGGCGGAACCCTGGACCCTGAAACAGGGAAGTGCATTTGGACGAACGATCAAATGGACATACCAGTCAGTAAGCTTAAGTAGTATATCGAAGCAGCGCATGAAGGGACGTTCTTTCCAGACAGAGAGAACGACGAGCTCACAATGGCCCTCGGGAATCCTGAGCACCCTGGACGGACACGAGGCACGCCAGGCTCCGTTCCGTGGAAGGTTGGGTTTCCGGACGCAGGCGGTTACAAATCCCATGAGAGGAGGAAAAAAGTGCAGCAGACCCAAATGCAGGCGCTGAAAGCAAGGGTGGACCGATAGAGGAACGAGAAGCAAATCGCAGCAAATGTACTGCCGAAGCCTCCCCTGAAGCTACCCCGCCATCTCAGTGCAGAAGCAGCGTGGCTTCCACCGAGCTGCTTCAGCCGGAGCATGCCTTGACGGCTCCTACCAGCTATCCCGTGGATGCTATAACGGAGTCTCAAAATTGCCACCTTATGACGCAATGGATGAATTTGAAGGTCAAGGCAGCTGTTGGCTCTGTTTTTCCTACTGAACCCGGCGCAACTTTTCACTGCCGGCCGATTCCAGAAGGATATGCTAGGGTGATGGTGGATGAGATAACGGAGGGATTTGAGGAACTCCAGCTTGACCACCCTACCGGTGAAGGGGAGACTCGGCTGGGGTCTGCTCTGAAGACTCCATGCCTATGGCGGAAGGAGCTCATCAACCTTCCGGCGAGTCAGGGCACTCCGCCTCCACCGCCTCCTCCTCCTCCGGCGAGTGACGATCAGGGCCCTCGGCCGGCTCCTTCTCCGGCGCGCGGCGGCACTCCGCCTCCTTCTCCGCCTGCGCCGACGCGCCCGAGCAACCAGCCTCCTCCTTCTCCGCCTCGTCAGCAAGGGCGGAAGAGACCTGCCGCCGCTCCAGCTGCTCCGGCGCGTCGTAGTCCTTCTCCTCCGCCGCTTAAGCAAGTAAAGAAGACAACCGCTACGTCTGCTCGGTCGGCGTCTAGCAGTACAACCAGAGGCGGGAGGACATACAGATTTGGTCCTTCTCTGAAGACTCCAGAGAAGTTACCATACGAGAGGACCCAGGAGGAGAACACCGAGATCGCGCGAGAAGAAGTGAAGAAATTCTTTGAAGGGGTGAAAGCAAAGAAACATCCACCTCCGGAGGAGAAGGTAGATTGGGTGAAAGTGAAGCGCACTCTGGCTGCCCTGACAAAACCACCAAAGTCTGATCCGCCGAAAGGAAACTATGACCGCATTATTGGAAAGGAATTTGCCGAAGCGGAGCGGTCGGGAAGTACTGTCAGTGATCAAAGGCTGAAAGAACGACGAGCTGGGAAACAAATTGCCCAGCTCGGCGAACAAGCGAAGCAATCGTGCCCCCCGCTCAAGGTGCCTAGCCACAACGTCGATAATGATCCGAGGATGGTGCCCGGTTATAGCAATCTTGCAGATTACCTGCCCGACGAAGTACATTATGAACCCATGGACGTGCAGATACAAAGATACGAGTACGGGAAGCCTCTCGTCAAAGATGAAAGATCTCTATCAACGATGATGCGAAGATTGCATGATTGGTACTTGAAAATCTGCAGAGACTCTGGGGGGAGGAGTACTTTGTATTTGAAAGTTAAAAAGGAGCATGACCTCGTTGGAATTGATCTGTTGCCTGTTCCATTTGAGGAGTTCTATCAGTTTTTCAATCAATTGGCCCTCGATAAAGCAACGGTCACCTGCTACTGTCTGTAAGTACTACTACTTCTGTCATTAAGTCTCTCCATATAGCTCAGCTCTTTCATTGCATGTATTTATAATCATCCTCACTATATTATGCAGATTGAAGATCGTCGAATTGAAGAAAAGACAAGTCGGTGATATTGGGTTCATTAACACATATCTCATAGATGCAACTCAGGTTAAATTTCATGCCGCAGAAACCGAGGCCAGCATGCTAGAATCGTTGATAATAAATCAAAACAAAGATATAATACTCTTTCCTTACAACTTCAAGTGAGTGTTACTGTCTTGTGCGTATTCGGTTTCCCTTATATATTAGTCAAGGTTATAGTAATGTAATTGATGAGTTATGCATGCGTGTGCAGTTTCCACTATATTCTCCTACATATTAAGCTTGAGCAGGGACTAGTAACCGTCTTAGACTCAAGACGAAAAGATCCCAAGGACTATGCAGACATGACTCAAATACTCGAGAAGTAAGTTAAATCGATCATTATCCACCATATCAGCAACTTTGTTCATTTCCTGATATATCAAGTAATTGTTTTCTTTGTCCGGCAGGGTTTGGAGAAAATTCACCAGAAAAGCTCCGGGACTGCCGAAGGAGCTGCAATTTAGACACCCGAAAGTAAGTACTAGCTATAGTAGCATTTTAAGCGCATCTACTAGTCATTCAAGCGCTAGTTTCATCAATACCATTTGGCATTCTTGCTTATCAGTTTGATTAACCTCTATTTCTTGTAAAGTGGTTGTGGCAGCAACAAGGGAATGATTTCTGTGGATACTATGTTTGCGAGTCCATCCGCCACACGACCTGTGAGCGGGGCTACACTGACGAACAATATGAAGTACGTAAATAACAACATTCACAATTTTATTTTATTACCATCATTTGTGTTGAGTTTCATTCATTCATATATATATGTATTGACCCCCTTCTTTAAATTAGATGTTTCGGAAGCGGGATGAACTCCTAGCACCAGCTCGCATGCGAGGAATTCAAGAGGAATTGGCGGCATTCTTTCTTGACCACGTGATCCCTGAAGACGGAGAATTCTATGTTGACCCTGAATCCGTATGATTATATTTGTAAGAGATAATTACTGTATATATGTAGCCGGTAGTGTCAGATAGATATACGAGAACTTGTTGTTCGACCAATCTCTCGGAGAAAGAGAGGTGGTCGATATCACTTCTCTCTGTATGCATATATGTTCATCACGATCTTCTGTTTCCTTCGTTTGCTTACTAGCTAGCCAGCGTGTCTAGTCCTCTCTATACGTATGTATAGTACGTAGCGTCGACCCAGCACGGACATAAGAGAGGACACTTCTCTCTATTAATTATAGCTAGCTAACACAATATATGAAACACCTAAATTAACCCCCCAAAACCCCCAACCCCCCCCCCCTTTCAAAAAAAACAAAAACCCCAGCCATAGAAATGCTGACGCGTGGATGCCTATTGGTCCCGGTTGGTGGCACCAACCGGGACCAAAGGGTCTCCTGACGGGGCTCTGCGCACTGCCCACGTGGAGGGCCTTTAGTCCCGGTTCTGGATTGAACCGGGACTAAAGGGGGAGGTATTAGTACCGACACTTTAGTCCTGGTTCAGGAACCGGGACTAAAGGCCCTTACGAACCGGGACTATAGGCCCTTTTTCTACCAGTGATCGTCACCGGCATGACACCATGATCTCCATCATCATGATCTCTATCATCGTGTCTTCATGAAGTTGTCTTGTCAACTATTACTTCTACTACTATAGCTAACGGTTAGCAATAAAGTAAAGTAATTACATGACGTTTATGTTGACACGCAGGTCATAAATAAATTAAGACAACTCCTATGGCTCCTGCCGGTTGTCATACTCATCGACATGCAAGTCGTGATTCCTATTACAAGAACATGATCAATCTCATACATCACATATATCATTCATCACATCCTTTTGGCCATATCACATCACATAGCATACCCTGCAAAAACAAGTTAGACGTCCTCTAATTGTTGTTTGCATGTTTTACGTGGCTGCTATGGGTTTCTAGCAAGAACGTTTCTTACCTACGCAAAAACCACAACGTGATATGCCAATTGCTATTTACCCTTCATAAGGACCCTTTTCATCGAATCCGATCCGACTAAAGTGGGAGAGACAGACACCCGCTAGCCACCTTATGCAACTAGTGCATGTCAGTCGGTGGAACCAGTCTCACGTAAGAGTACGTGTAAGGTCGGTCCGGGCCGCTTCATCCCACAATGCCACCGAATCAAGATTGGACTAGTAACGGTAAGCATATTGAACAAAATCAACGCCCACAACTACTTTGTGTTCTACTCGTGCATAGAAACTACGCATAGACCTAGCTCATGATGCCACTGAAGGGGTACGTAGCATAAATTCAAAATTTTCCTACGTGTCACCAAGACTACCTATGGAGTCATCTAGCAACGAGGGAGGAGTGGATCTACATACCCTTGTAGATCGCGCGCGAAAGCGTTCAAGAGAACGGGGTTGATGGAGTCGTACTCGTCGTGATCCAAATCACCGATGATCCTAGCGCCGAACGGACGGCACCTCCGCGTTCAACACACGTACGGAGCAGCGACGTCTCCTCCTTCTTGATCCAGCAAGGGGGAGGAGAGGTTGATGGAGATCCAGCAACACGATGGCGTGGTGGTGGAAGTAGCGGGATTCCAACAGGGCTTCGCCAAGCGTTGCGGGAGGAGGGAGATGTGTCATGGGAGGGAGAGGGAGGCGCCAGGGCTTAGGTGCGGCTGCCCTCCCTTCCCCCCACTATATATAGGGCCAAGGGAGAGGGGGGGGGGCGCAGCCTTGGCCCTTCCTCCAAGGAAGGGTGCGGCCAGGGAGGAGTCCATCCTCCCCAAGGCACCTAGGAGGTGCCTTCCCCTTTTAGGACTCTTTCTTTCCCTTATCTCTTGGCGCATGGGCCTCTTGGGGCTGGTGCCCTTGGCCCATATAGGCCAAGGCGCACACCCCTACAGCCCATGTGGCCCCCCGGGGCAGGTGGACCCCCTTGGTGGACCCCCGGACCCCTTTCGGCACTCCCGGTACAATACCGATAATGCGCGAAACTTTTCCGGCGACCAAAACAAGACTTCCCATATATAAATCTTTACCTCCGGACCATTCCGGAACTCCTCGTGACGTCCGGGATCTCATCCGGGACTCCGAACAACTTTCGGGTTACCGCATACTAATATCTCTATAACCCTAGCGTCACCGAACCTTAAGTGTGTAGACCCTACGGGTTCGGGAGACATGCAGACATGACCGAGATGACTCTCCGGTCAATAACCAACAGCGGGATCTGGATACCCATGTTGGCTCCCACATGTTCCACGATGATCTCATCGGATGAACCACGATGTCAAGGACTTAATCAATCCCGTATACAATTCCCTTTGTCTAGCGGTACGATACTTGCCCGAGATTCGATCGTCGGTATCCCGATACCTTGTTCAATCTCGTTACTGGCAAGTCTCTTTACTCGTTTCGTAACACATCATCCCGTGATCAACTCCTTTGATCACATTGTGCACATTATGATGATGTCCTACCGAGTGGGCCCAGAGATACCTCTCCGTTTACACGGAGTGACAAATCCCAGTCTCGATTCGTGCCAACCCAACAGACACTTTTGGAGATACCTGTAGTGTACCTTTATAGCCACCCAGTTACGATGTGACGTTTGGCACACCCAAAGCACTCCTAGGTATCCGGGAGTTGCACAATCTCATGGTCTAAGAAAATGATACTTGACATTAGAAAAGCTTTAGCATACGAACTACATGATCTTGTGCTAGGCTTAGGATTGGGTCTTTGTCCATCACATCATTCTCCTAATGATGTGATCCCGTTATCAATGACATCCAATGTCCATGGTCAGGAAACCGTAACCATCTATTGATCAACGAGCTAGTCAACTAGAGGCTTACTAGGGACATGGTGTTGTCTATGTATCCACACATGTATCTGAGTTTCCTATCAATACAATTGTAGCATGGATAATAAACGATTATCATGAACAAGGAAATATAATAATAACTAATTTATTATTGCCTCTAGGGCATATTTCCAACAGTTAGCTATCACAAAAATCAAACAACATATTCAATACAAATAATATTTACTCTGTGGCATTTCAGCGAACAAGTTGGGTGCGCTAGCCAATGGAGTTCATTCAAGACAGAAGACAAGTTGGACAACAAGGGATGGTGGCGGGAGGGAGGCCAAGGAGGCGCTTAGTTCCAACAACAGGACATCCCCCGCACGTCGAGAGCTCGACTCAGGCAACAGCGATGCGCTGGTCATTGCCAGGCTCACACACGTACGGGGCTCGGGGTGTCCGACGGAGTGGCGGTGGGACGACATACCGTGTGGTGAGCTCAACGAGCATCAAGGCAGAGCAACAGACAGAGTTGAGGGGCGGGATGAGACCACAGGGTTTAGGTGTCCGACGGAGTGGCGGCAGGATGGCGCATCAGGGTGGCAAGCTCAATGATTGTCGAGGCGGCTGTGGCGGATGACACCGAGGGGGGGGGGGCGGCAGGCAAGGTTGTCAGAATCGTGATTCTGAATCGAATCGGAGCTCTGATGGTAGGATCGCAAATCGTAGAATCTTCACTATCAGGATCGTAGAAACATAGATTCTAGAGACTAAAGTCGTAGAATCGGAGGGGTTAGTTTGGATCGTAAAGTCATAGAATCGTACAATAGAATCACGATTCTGACAACCTTGGCGGCAGGGATTGAGGCGGCTGGCGGAGTGGCGACGGCGGCCGATCAACTGGTGTGGAGGTGGGGGTGGGGCGGCAATAGACTTGCCCCATAGGCTTATGGCAATATTCTGCGATGACCAAAAAAATGTGGACTTCAATATAACTCTTTTGGGCTAGAAATCTGACGCCCTCAAATACGTCATATTTCGATTGAACGCATGCAATTAATCGATGCAACATGGTAATTTTTTTGTTGACTTTTTACGCTACATGAGAATTTTCACTGCAAAGCAAATCCTATACACAAGCATGAGAATTTTATCTGTTTACGCATGGAAAATCTGATTGTCTGATTTCTAGCGCTAAAAATCTAACATAAAAAAATTTAAATTGTGAAAGTTATTGGTCATACGAGTATATTTGCTGGTGGAGCCATTTAGATGGGCAGTGGTACCTAGCCCACGATGTATCCGATTTGGTTTCTTTCCATGACGTTTTTGTCGATAGCGAGGAGTATGTGGTAACATCATTAATTTTAAGACATGTCCGCTCAGTTTCTCGGACGTGACCATAAGGATAGAGTGTAAGTGTCTTTATAGGGATGAGTGTATGTACATATTTATGAGTGTCCGAACGAATGTATTGCGTTTCAGAAAAAAAATTTGCCGGAAAAAAATAGCTTTCTGATCATGCGTTTTTACCTCTGTTTGGAGATGCTCCAGTAGCGTGCTTGGACACGATGCCTCAGATACCACCAAAGAGGATACATGTTGCATACACGTGTGTTGTGTGCTCATTCATGTACAGAAGTGCACCCGACAGTTTGTGAAGATGACTTGTGCCTTCCTTCGATGCATGCATGCATGCATGGGTGATTGTCCTTGTCGGCATGACTCGACAATGAAATCAAGGATGTGGGGCCGGCACTGTTGCTGCCACCTATGCAATGCAAGGACTTGGTCTGGACACCGGTCATGCACATGCATGAACACCCCACAAGCAATTATAACAATAATAATAAATACCCTAAAAACAATAATAATAATACAAAAGTCAGGACTTGGCATCCTATGCAACCAGAGTGTGCTCCTAAACAAGGAACTAGAGTGAAGATAAACCCTCTACTCTGGATGCAAAGTATTCACGGACGGGTTTTTTCTTCGAAAAATATTCAGATCTATCTATTATAAAGATTTATTAAAAATACAAAGCATTCCGAACATAATGAACCTCATGCGTGCCAACACATTCAATATTTTGGAGCATTAGCTCTCCAGTTTGTAAACCAACGAACAACCACCGCCACGGCCAGATCGAGCCAGGTGACAACACATTCAATTTAAAGACGCCAAAAAAGCAACAAAACATTCTCATTTTAGCCACTGCTAATGCTACCTCTCTTCTCCCTTGCAAGCTGGAGCATTAGCTCTCCAGTTTGCAACAGAGGTTCAATGCAAAGGAAATCACAATTTTCGCAGACAACCTCATGCGTGCTTACCCCCAAGAATCCAATCATTCGTCCTAGTAATGCTAGCATTTTTCTTTTCCATTCGATGGTGGGGTTTTGCCAGCTTCTTTTTGTTCTTCGCCCATAGCAAGGTTCACCCCACTTGCTTTTATCCCATTTTTGTTTTGGTCTGGTTGTGTGGGATCCAGCCTGTCTGCTTCCTTTCCATGCTCCCATCCGTGTTCCCACTTCATCATACGGCTGTTTTTTTTTCTTTTCCTTTCTAATCTAATCATCTCCCCTCCGGATTTTAAGGAAGTGGGGCCAGGTCTTATTTTGTTTAAATCAAATCAAGCCACGTACGCGGAAGCACGGATGGGCACACGCGCGGGGAGCAGGCAAGTCTCTCCAGTTGTATGTGCCCACATATTTTCATTTGCTCGCCATTACCATATTAAAACTTTTCTGGAAGATGCATACAAACCACATGACAATGAAACAAGGCTCTATATAATTGTACTTGCAACGACGATGATAATTTACTTGGATATTTTGTTTTTCTGCCACCATATAGGTCGGTATAGTGGAAATTTAGCTCAAAATTTTGGATGTACAACTAAACATACAATGCTTACTATGTGCAATGGATATCAATAAGGAAGAATCTAAGACCAAGAACATGCATTACTAACTCCCTAGGATACATTGAATGATTGAAATGCATGCTCAGCTCAACTTACGTCCGCCGCAACGGCAGTTCTGCTCGTCGACAAATTCATCGAAGCTCCTCTTCTTTTAGCCAACCGTCATCAAAATTGAACCGGAGCGTAAAGTTTTTTGTAAAATCGAGTACGTACAATGGCATTGCTCACTTGTTTTGGTGTGATTGTGCCCACATCTTTTCCCTTTTGTTTTCATTCGCTCGTTAAGTCGCTAGTGACATTATTGAAACTCTCATGGAAATGCATATGGTACACCCCACCAACCATGAACAATGAAACTTGTACTCGACAACGACGATGACAATTTACTTGAAATGTCGTTTATAGCAGGTATATAGTGGAGGACATCTTCTATGGTAAAAAGAGCAATATCTCCATAACACGCAAGATCATTAGTAATACTTACTCCCTAGGATAGGATACAGTGCATTGAATGATTGAGATGCAGCTAGGCCGCCGATCGGATCGGGTTTTAGGTCATCAATGTACGTTGGCCGCCGCCGCCGCAGCGGTGGGTGAGCTCGTCGACGAAGTCGTCGAAGCTCCTCTGCGACGACCCGCCGGGCGCCGCGGCGGCCTTGAGCTTGGCCGTCACCTTCCTGAGCGCCTGGCGGAGCTGCTGGCCCTCTTGACCGGATATGACGCCCTGGATCCTGGCGCTCACCTCGTCGGGGAACACCTTGCCGCGGTCGCCGATGGGCACGCCGACGCGCCACTCGCGCACGACGAGCCGGCGGTTGGTGAACTGGTCGGTGAGCAGCGGGAAGCAGAGCATGGGCACGCCGGCCCACACGCTCTCGAGGACGGAGTTCCAGCCGCAGTGCGTGAGGAAGCCGGCGAGCGCGGCGTGGGCGAGCACCTCCACCTGGCAGCACCAGGGCACGACGAGGCCGCGGCCGGCGGAGGCGGCCGCGAAGCCCCCGGGCAGCGGGTCCGGGTCGTCGGAGCTGACGATGTCCGGCCGCATCGCCCAGAGGAACCTGGCGCCGCTGGCGAGCACCCCGGCCGCGATGTCGTGCAGCTCCTGCCGGGTGACGTGCGCGTAGCTGCCGAAGGAGATGTAGAGCACGGAGCCCGGTGGCTGCGCGTCTAGCCACTGGGAGCAGTCGGACTCGGCCCACATGGAGGTGACGACGCCGCCGCGGGGGAAGCCGATGGGGCCGACGGCGTAGAAGGGCTTCTCGGCGCGCAGCGCGGCGACGGTGGACGGCTCCAGCTCCTCGACGGTGTTGCAGAGCACGTAGTCGGCTCGCCGGGCCTCGTCGAAGGCCTTGAAGATGATGCGGTGCACGACGCTGGTGGCGTCCGTGTCCTGCAGGTAGGACATGAGCTCGTGCGGCTCGATCGCCGGCACGCCGGGGACGTACGTGATGGTGTCCTTCCGCGGCGGGCCCTTGGCGGAGTTGAAGTGGCCGTGCTCGGCGAGCAGGTCCATGTGGTAGTAGAGGTTGAAGATGAGGGCCGGCTCGGTCCAGAAGGACACGTAGGGCACGCCGAGCTTCCGGGCGAGAGTCGCCGGCCAGACGAAGAAGGTGTCGGCGACGAGGCAGGTGGAGGCCGGGTCGACGACGACGCGGCGGAGCAGGTCCTCGACGTGCGCGGCGAGCACGTGCAGCTCGCCCTCCTTGAACTGGTCGTGGTTGAGCGAGCGGTCGAAGCCGAGCGGGAAGCCGTCGCTGAGCAGCTCGTACCGCACGTCGAGCGGCTCCTCCTTGTGGCCCGAGGAGGCGCGCGCGCCGGCGAAGATGTCGTAGCGGTGGCGGTCGACGCCGAGGGCGCGCGCGGTCTGCTCGTGCACGGACTCCGTGTTGACGAAGGTGACGGCGAAGCCGCGCGCGGCGAGGCGCAGCGCGAGGTGCGCCGCGGGGATGACGTGGCCCTGGTACGGGTACGCGATCACCACGGCGTGCGGCTTGGTCGCCGTCCTCCGGCCGCCGCCGGCGCCGTTGCCGTTGGACGCCACCATCTCGTGCCCCATGCGTGCGTCTAGATTTTGGACTCGTGGTGCGCGTGATGGGTGGTGGGTAGGAAGGAGAGGACGATGGCGTCACGTAAATATACAGAAGAGAAGAGACGCTGGGATCCATGGCCGCGCTCCGACAGCAAGTGATGAGACAAAATGCTGGGCGGGCTCACATACCATGTGACATGTAGTGACCACTCTGTTGGCCTTATCCCATGAAACAAGATCTGCTCTAGCCCCTCAATCTCATTCAAGTTCATCAAAGATTTAAATTTTGGAGGTTCACATTTGTTGAAGCTTAAATTTATGAAACTTCAAATTTTTCCCTAAAGCTGTTTTTTGAAAGTTCCATTTTCATAATCTATGGCGTTTCTCAAAAAGGAAAATCACGAGAACAACCCTCAGATCGTTTTACAGAGTTTGAGGTGCCCTGCGTTTTCTTAGAGAGAGCCAATGTTCAGACGTGTTTTAGATTTTGAGAAAGTTATGTGGCGAACTACTGTTTTTTTGTTGTTACAGATCCGAATGGCCCGGAGCCGTTTGATCGCGATCGCGTGACTGTGATCTGTAGGAGTAATCGCATGGACAGTTGGTGCTATAACTGGATCGCCATTTTCACGGGATTGAGCTTTTAACGGAGATCACACGTGTGAAGGTGGGTGTCAACCATATTTCTTTCCCTTGCACGGTCTTAATTGGACCGCGATTTTCGTGGGATCGACGCTTTTAATGGCGATCGGGATGTGATTTCTTTCCATCGCACGGTAAAGATTTCATAGGCGATGTGAGCCCAGGCGGTCGCAATTTGCATGGCGAACATGGGCAAGTGGACGTGATGGTGGGCCCAGAGTACACTATTTAGTTTTGTAGGCCAAAAACTCATGTCCAAGCCAGTACTACCTCCGTCCTGATTTATTGGTTCATTTTGTAATTTGTGTTAAATTTTGATCAAATATTTAAAGAGCAAATTGTTAATGCATATCAACAAAAATTATACCGTTGGACTCATATTTGAACATAATTTCTAATGATATAATTTTTTTATAATATGCATGGGCATTTTGTTAGTTAAATTTATGGTCAAAATTTGGCACAAAATATAATGGGGACCAATAAACCATGATGAAGGTAGTAGTTGAACTAAAGACTATAACCTTAAGACCTTCATCCATTTACCAACTACTCTTCTTTGTCAAGTTCGAAGAAAGTAGCAGTATTTGATCATATTGTCTCTTCTTACTAGTGCATAAATACATTACACTCTGGAGGCTGTTTAAGTGCTTTGCACATCCCTGAAGGAAACGTGCTAGTTGTGTCTTGTGTGCATGGGCCATGAAAAGCATGCACATGCATTACCAGAACCATGCTATTAACCCCGGTAAATAGCATGGTAATTTTATGCAACATAGACCTAATAGCTTATTTACAAACACCATGGTAACTTCTGGCTCCAGGACTTTTTATTGAAACATACCCCTGCTAACTTGTGTGTAAATAATATGGTACTTTACACATCGCAGACATGATAACTAACCTACACGAACACCGTGATAACTTTGACCAGGGGAAAAATGTTGTTGAAACATATCACAGTAACTTATGTGTAAATAATATGATAATTTACGCATGGCAGACCTAATAACTTACATACAAAAAAACGCAGTAAGTTTGACCCGGGGTAGGGGGAGTTGTTCAAACATACCTAGCTTCTGCGTAAATAACTTGGTAATTTAGGCATCGTAGACATGATAAGTTATGTACAACACCATGTAATTTTGACTTTGAAAAAGGTAGTTGAAACATAACCTGATAACTTAGGTGTAAAAAGCATGGTAACTTATGTAGCATAGGGTCTGGTTACTTTTGACAAAAAAAATCATCAAAATATACCAACATATGATCTACTTTTGAATGTCTCATCACGATAGACTTGATGGCGAAAACGAAATTTTGAATCAGACTGGCGGTTTAAGCTAAAAATGTTTTAAATATTTGAAATGGGGATAATCTAGGATGCCATTAGATTTTTTTTTTCTCTAGTGTGTGTGGGGAGAAGGGTGAGGGAACCATTTTCTATGCTCCTCGTAACTTTATTGTAAACACCATGATAACTTACATACTGCATGCATGGTAACTTATGTAGCCCAGTCATGATATTTTGAACGAAAAAAGTCATTGGAACAGATCAACACATGATCTACTTTTGAAGATCTCTTCACGATAGATTTAATGGTGGAAATGGATTTTGAATTGGACCGACGGTTTGAGCTACACAATATTTTAGTTTTTTAATATAGGATGAAATCTAGGCTGACATCAACAGTTTTTTTAATATAGTATGAAATCTAAGCATCTATCTAATGAGAGAGGTGAGATTAATGGACGTATGTAAGAGAGAAGGAGGAGATGTTCGCTGATATCCCAAAAAACATAACGGTCATCATATGTTAGACTCATTTAAATTTTATAGGTCTGACATTGTTGAAGTGTAAATTTATGAAATTTCAAATTTCCTAAAGTTTAATATTGAAAAATGTTTATCATTTTTCAAAAAAAAAATCTCCGGAAAATCACAAGGACCATTTTTCAAAGTTTGAGGTGCATTGTAGCTCCTGCGCTAGCTAGCATTTTTCTATAGAGAGCGGAAAGAGTTTGGGAGAAGAAGACAATACTATTCAATGCGCACGTGTCCATTTTTGTTCCTCTAAATCAGGTCATGATGTGTGGACCCAGTGTCATATCTACCATGAAAGGGGGATAAAACGCGTGTTCATTGTTATTTCTCGTTGTTTACTTTTTTTACGGGAAACTGTCTATCTATTCATCTTCAATCATGGCAGTACAACGAACACCAGAAATAATAAAAATTGCATCCAGATTCATAGACCACCTAGCGACGACTACAAGCACTGAAGCGAGCCGAAGGCGCGCCGCCGTCATCGCCCCTCCCTCGCCGGAGCCGGGCACAACTTATTGTAGTAGACAGTCGGGAAGTCGTCGTGCTAAGGTACAATAGGACCAACGCCCCAGAACAGCAACCGTCGCCGATGAAGAAAATTTTAGATCGGAAGGATCCAACCTGAAACACATGAACAAAGACGAATAAAGACCGGATCCGAGTGGATCCACCAAAGACAACCAGCGACCAAATCTTGCGAGATCCGCCAGAGACACACCTTCGCACGCCCTCCGACGATGCTAGACACACCATTAAGACGGGGGCTAAGCGGGGAGAACCTTATTCCATATTCAAGAAGCCGCCGCCGTCTCGTCTTCTTGAGCAGGACACAAAACCTAACAAAACTTGAAGAAGCACCTGAAAACGGAGCCCTCCCGCCGGCAAGGGTCGGGATCCACCGCGCACCCATGGCCCTAAGGCCACAGGAGACGTGGGAGATCGGCGGCGCCGCCGACGGGAGGCAGAAACCCTAGCCGCCTTTTCTTGTAGGAGGGACAAAGGGAGGAGACGAGCGCCATAGAATCGATCCCTTTCTGGTTCTTTCTTCTCGTTGGTTACTTGAGGGTTGGTGGTTTTTTTTCTCAAATAGGTTAAAACAAGGTGGACCAGTAGTGGCGTAGATAGAATACTAGGACAAGCCTCGTGGCAAATAGTGCTGCTAAATAGTGCAAAATGGTCAAAAAACGCTGGAATAGCATTTAAAAAATGTTTCTTATGTGATGGTGAAGAAACTATCACCATTTGTTCCTTTATTTGCTCACCTGGTTTAGCGAGTGGCATTCATGGCTGTTAACCTTGCCTCCTACTAGTATTTCAAATATGGTTGGAAAGTGGCATTAGTAGACAAGTATGTTCTATTTGAACTTGTCGCAATGATATTTTTTTGATAATCAAAGAGTTTCTAATTTCTTGCAGGTTATGCATTAGTCTATGCATTATATTTGTAGGTGGTCATCACTTCTGTCTGTGAAAGCGCGGGTTATTTTGGACTTTGGGTGCACTAAATTGAGATGGTCGTATGGGCTTTGTTCAGCCGATTTGGGAGGCAGCATAGTAATAGTATTTGTGATACAAACGTGCATCATATAATCTTGTGATGCTTTTGGCAAGTGGACCTTTTTTTTTATCTCTCATGTACTCGTTCAGGTCTTTTATAATAAATTATGATTGTGTGCATCAATTGATGCAAAGGCTGGCATTTTCATTATTTTTAAAAGAAAAAGGAAAGTACAGTAGATTAAGACCGGACGTATCCAATGATCGGACCATTAGTTGTTTGTCTCACGTATGAGTAACTAGCACAAATGCCCGTGCGTTGCAACGGGAGCCGTTGTTACACATCTCATGCTTTTACCTTTTTTGCTACTTCCTCGTCTCGGTTCGTCACACGCCCATGTGTTGCAATGGACAAAAATTCCTTGCACTCCTATGGTTTGTTACTATGCTTTAAAAAAAATATGTCTGGTTGGTTGATGAGCACGTTAAATATGGTCATCGACACTTTTTCTTATGCTCAAGAGTGCTTCATATATTTTATTTTAATTATTGAAGCTTCCGTTGGTGCAACGCCTTACTTTTAATTATGCACCATTATGCAAGGCAGCCCACAATATCAGTCTAGTGGGATTTATGCCATTGGATTATGCAGCCTCTCCTTTAATTATGCACTTAGAAGATGGTGCAAACGTCTTCATTGTATGGAGTTAATATCCTTCCCGATTCTGACAAGTATTTAGTCTCCTTCTCCTTGCATCGCAGCCCCGTAATACAAGGAGTTCATTTCCTTCTCTATTCCAGGAACTAATAATTGATCGATGCAACTTTCCCTTTTACCCATGCAACAATCGGACGAGACTTGCCTGCTCCCTTCTCGTGTGCCCATCCGTGCTCCCGCATACGTGGCTTGATCTGATTGGAACAAAATAAGGCCCGGCCCCACCCTCTTAAAATCAGGGGGGAAGATGATTAGATTAGAAAGAAAAAAGGAGAAAGACAACCGTTGGATTAGGTGGGAGCACGGATGGGAGCATGGGAAGGGAGCAGGCAAGCCGGATCCGCAACAATCCTCACACAATCCTATCGATTTCCTTCATAGGAGCCCATAATTCCTGGGAGTTAAATTCCTCCCAGTCTTCCAGATATATATTTGCCTCTAGCTCAACCCTGTGTCACTGCCGACTTGTTGATTCCTGATCTGGTAGGTATATTAACCGGTCCGACTATGTTTACAAAGGTTAGGTGGGAGTGTTAATTATCACAAATGGTTGGATCTGTTGGTTATTGCAGTTGAGCGCCTAAGAGGAGGTAATGAGTTCGATTCCCCTTTGTGCACTTTATTTTTCGCTTCTAAATAGCCCGGTCGTTTGGTTGGCGGGCCAGAAGGCCCAACAACGCACATACACACGATCGAAGCGGACGAAAAATCATTCGATGGTGGTTTCTCGAATTAGTATCACCTAGCTGATATTTTAGTAAATATATAAAATTATTTAAGCAGGACGAAACCAAGAATATCACCTTACTTTAATAGTAAGTATATAGATTAAAATATAATATTAGGTTGGTGAACTCTACACTCTCATAATTTCTTACGATGGTTGTGATCTAGCTCACGTATGTCATAGATCTGATCTAGTCTTTTTTTAGGGGGACCTAGTCTTGTTTAAAAATGCAGCTCATCTCACAAGATCCAAATTAGCACGTAGTTACTTCTTAACAGGAGGTGATGAAATTAAAAATAGGACCATGATTGGTTAATGCCCACATTAGGACCTTATAAATTACATTGAATATAGTTAACATTTGACAAGTTGTGATCAGGTGTTCGATTGAATTCACATTCAACAGCTTTGAGTATATATTCTCGCTAAAAAAGAATATCTTAGTTATGACGTCGCATCGCGCACAGTGCATGTGGGCACAACCACGTTTGCATGTGGTGGCCCCGGGCGTGCTATACTTCTACACATGTCGCTGCCGCCTGCCGGCTACAGTACTTCTGCTAATCGGTATAGTGGTCACTGGTCATGGAACGCATGCGCCCGATGTGCTACTGTGCTCAGCTACACTGCGTTCCATTACCATTGTTACTCGTACTACTACCTTGGTCCTGTTTTAATTGATCCCTTTGTATTTTGTGTTAAAATTTGATCAAAGATTTAACTAAAAAATATTAATGTATGTCATCAAAAAATTATATTGTTGGATTCGTATTTAAACATAGTTTTCAATGAAATTATTTTTTGTAACATGCATTAATATTTGTTAGTTAGATCTATAATCAAAATTTGGCACAAAATACGATGTGATCAATAAACCAGGATGAAGTAGTATTTACTAAGTGAGGGAGCTAAACTAGCTGCATTTTTAAACGGTGACCATATCTAATTTGTGTTTCTTCAGCTGCCTTGTGGACATTGTACCGTCACCTCTCAATCTGCATGCATATCAAAGATAGCTTTTTCAATGCAGCTGCGTTGAACATGCTAGCTTAGAAGAATTTCACATAGTGGAATAAACGACGAACCAGTGCATCCAAGGTTTATGTCTGCCCCTAAATGTCCGGACCGCGTGGTCATCACACTTGCATCGAACGGGATGAACCAAACGTCCGCGGACCAGTTCAAAGCACCAAAATTCGCTAAATCAGCCTCAAACCTGGAGGAGCTTTGGGGGAGTAAGGATAGTCCCACTAGACCCACTGTCATTTGGACCATAGGTCCTCACAACGCATGTGTTTTTTTCTTTATGTCAGCCTGGCCCACGTCTGGCCATCCCGTTGTTCGGATTTTATACTTATGTGATCCATACGGATGGATGATCGGCTCCACTACCGCTGTCCACGGACACGCGTACAGATGTGTCCGTGGATGTTTCATCTGTCTGATTTGAGGTACTAGTCGTCAATCCGTGCACCTGCAGAGGCTAGCGAACTTGAGTCCAAAAACATGGTTATTAATACACTATGGAAAAAGAATAAATGGCGTAATAGTGTTCACAATTTCAACTTATAAGTGTTCTTTTGAGAATCACGGTCACATTCTTTAGCCTTCGAATCAACACACAACTATAATTAGTCGCAATGTATAAATTTGATGTATGTCCAATACAAAATGAGAAAATAATCCCTAATTCATGGTAGTAAACCCAAAAATTACCAAAAACAATCTAAGTTGTGAAAATTATTGGCAAAAATGATACTCCCTCCAATCCAAATTAATTGCCACGACTTTATTACAACTTAGGAAGTACATGATTTAAAAATAGAAAGTTAAAAATTGATTAATATTTTTGTTAAAGGGCACATTATTGGCAACTATAAATTTCTTCTTAGTTACGTTTATCAATTTGAAATAATAGGGATTCAGTTTTTGTGGGTCTGTAATTAAATAATATAGTTCCGCCACTTCAAAATAGTTTGATTCGCCAGTCTTTATCCATGGGCATGAGGTATTATAAATATTTGTGAGTATACATTATATAGTCAATATAGAAATTATTATTTGTCAGTAAAGTATTAGAAGTGTCAATTCTTTATTGAACGAAGAAATTGTTACAAGTAAAATTAAGGGGACTTCAGTCTTCGAGATGTGCAAATGAATGTCACACATTTGTATACCTAAAATTGCACACTACCATTTATTCTCCTTTTATATCCTGCAACTTGATAGGCTTAGAAATAACATTTGCTCAATCCCTAAGAAATAGTAAATTTAACTAAAATATTATAATGCAATACAAGTTATGAATACAATGTGGTTTATGTATGTCATTTGAATGAATCAATACAAAGTGGTTTTTATAGGTCGTTATCGAAGTTAGAAAATATATTTTGAATTACATAGGTCGTAATTAGAGTTAAAAATATCTAGTTTGGAAATGTCGTAGTTCAAAAGTTCATTTGACATACTTTGCATTACCTTTTTCTTGAATTGTGTTCTGCCTTAAATCATGAATCTTAGTTGGTACCTCATAAAGTGGGGAAATACAGTGAAGCTTTTTTCTGGGATAAATCATGAAGCAAATACCCATAGAAATAGAAGCATTGAAGTAGGTGAAAGAAATATGCATAACTTCAATGTTGATATTTTTTTTCTTTTTGGCTACATTCACGAACATTGGAGGAACCTCACCACATCAAAGCGAGAAGAAGTTGGCGATCGAGGGAGACAAAAGGAAATAATCGTCAACATCATGCACTGTATTATATCCTAAAGAGAGTTAAAATTAACTCTTTTTCTTGAGGGTGTATCCCAGAACTCTAGGCTTTTTTATTGTTCATATTAAATCTTTTCTTGAGGGTGTAGTCCAAATCAACTCTATTTTTTTGTGCTTTTATCACTTGTACGCATGCATCTTGTACTATGACCAAATCCTATACACATACACATGCAGATGCCCTATGTATGGATCGCTAATAAATCTCCTTGCTAAGTATACATTAGGCCAATCCAATCCATCCATGGAAACTTGCTGGGTATGGGTTCCTTTTTTCTTTCTTTTCTTTGGTGGCAAGCGGTAATGTGTCTGTTTTGGAAACTGCATAAGGACCAGAAATCCAATTTGCTCCCGGGAGCACGTGCTCCTGTGCGAGAAAATTTGTTTTTGAAATGTCAAAAGAATCCCAAGAATTTTTTTTATGTATTCATAGTCACGATCAAATGCTATCTGCAAAGTTTTAGGCAAAAAGGTTAAACATTTTGTCTTGTGCAAAGAAAAACAAACAAATTGGACACCAAATGTTGCCCTAAAATGTCAACCCAAATTTATTTTTTCATAGACAGAATACCACTGCTCCGTTTCGCAAGAAATTTGCCAAGCATGCTTGCGACACTAGCACGAACATTGAGGGAAAAAAATCAGAATTGTTTGAAAACATTTTGCCACTTCTTTGCGATACTGTTCATCCAGGAGCAACCCCCCCCCCCCCCCCCCACACACACACACACACATGGACATGCTTTTGTACAGTGACTTCACAGGGCTGCTATGTAAAACATCTAGATTTCTTTTAATCCTAGACGTATATTAAACAATTCTATAGATACTAATATTGTTTATCTAGGATTAACATGGAGCCTTGTCTGGTGTTTACAATTAGTAAATACTAGTCGCCAATCCGCCCATTCACACAGGCTAGTTTGGTAAGCTAGTATTTCAACTTGACATATACTATAAAATATGTGATTCATTGTTTGAGATTATATTTCATTTACTGGGTCTAAGGAAATCAAGAACTCCAAAAATGATAGCATATTTTTTCCATCTCATCTAATGACCACATAGGTTTAATATTCAGATCTTAACACAATTAAACAGTTTAAATCAGATAAAAGAATATTAAATGAAATATATACACAGATTTTCTCTCTAGATTAGAAATGAAATTATTTCATCGCTTCTCATCGTGGTATACAATGTCTTTACAACACTGAAAATGTTTTTTTATTGTTTGTTCACCTGACACTACAGGAATCAGCTACTTTGCCGTCCTCCATAGCGGACGGCAAAGGCACGGATGACGGACCGCGAAGACCTTTGCCGTCCGCCGCGGACGGCAAACGGTTCCGGCAAAGACAGGGTCGGCGAGGGGTCCGGAGGGCGCCGTGGCGCCGTGGCCGCGGGTGATGGGGCCTGAGGCGACGGGTGACGGTGTCGGGGCCGCCGGTGGCGGCGAGCTCGGATGCGCGGCCGGAGGAGCTCGATTGAGCACGAGCTCGTGGTTCCCTCCAGTGCCAGATCGAGCGGCCAACGTCCTCTGTTCGTCATATAGAGAGACAGGAGAGAGAGAGAGAGAGAGTGAGAGATACGAGAGTGAGTGGGGGTGGGGCAGGATAAAGGAGAGAGAGAGTGGTGGGCCAAGAGAAAGAACGTGGTGGGGTGAGCTGCGCGCCGTCCATGGGTTGGCTGCCCGTGCGATCTGATGATGCCACGTCATCGATCCACGAGGTGTGCTTTCTCTTTGCCGTCCGCAAGATCCATACGGCGGACGGCAAAGATAAAGCGGACGGCATCCAACACGTCCATTTGACCCACGTCCAGTGGGGTCCAGCTAAGCTCTTTGCCGTCTGCCTTTTTGGGCCTTTGCCGTCCGATAGCGGACGGCAAAGAAGTGGCTGATGGCAATCTGGTAATTTGCCGTCTGCCTCTTCTTTGCCGTCTGCTTTTCGGAAGCAGATGGCAAAGACCCTCTTTGCCGTCCGCAAGCGGACGGCAAAGAACAGGCGGACGGCAAATTTCATGTTTCTAGTAGTGTGATACCTATTCCGACCTGTGTCTAGAGTGATTAAGCAATTTACTTTAGATAGATGATAAGAGAGCCTCACAGAATCAAGAACCAAAAAAAAAATTGATCTTCTATATTTACTAAGAAAGAGAGGCATCAATACATGCATAAGTGACCATTTTCGTATTAGCTTCTTTTCTTATTCCTTCATTTCCATAAGAAAAAAAATTCCTCACCTCCAAACTGGATATAGTAAAAAATTCATGCTTCAAGGGAAGATCATGTGGTCGAGCTTCTATGCCTTAGTGGCGGCATATTTGCGCATTTCCTTCAGTTTCAGCATATCATATTGTATAGCTCCAAATATGTTGGCTTTGGCTATATAAGTTATTTACTAAATCTGAAATGGAAATTGTATTTTAAACATTCATGTCAACATGGAAAGTCTATTGCAAAAACATGAGTTGTTGTAGACAATAAATGGTATCCAACAATGATGATACTCTGGGTAGATAATTTCTGTCACCGGAACTCCTGGAGACAATGATAAAGGGATAAAATTGAGAACAATAAATGCTTTTTATATAAAAAAATATATAATAATATTTAAAGGAAAAAACAAATTTAAAATCATCATTAAAAAAGTTACTTAGAACTATTATTTTGGTATTCCAAACAATATTTCAAATTTCTGAACATGTTTCAAAAAAAATAGTAAAGTTCATAAAGGAGAAAATTGAATTAACAAAAAAGAGAAGAAAAACGAAAAAAGTGAAAAAAAAGTATGCTTAGGCCTTGGCCCAACTAGGCATGACATGGCTCCCGTTGGGCGGAACTGGCCCGCTCCAAGTGCTTGCTGATTTGAAAAAATGTCATCGATTTTGTTAAAAAATTCATGGATTTGAAATCGCAGATTTTTAAAACCAAATTCATTAAAAATAGTTGGAAAAAGTAGCGTTCCAATTTTGGAACCTTAGCTTCACATCAGATTTTTTGATTTTGGGAACCTTCTAGGATATTGCCAAGCCGCGTTTTTCTATTTTTCTATTTTTCTTTTTTTTTCTCTTTTTATCTTCTCTCATATTTCCCCTTTCTTCTTATTTTTTGCCTTTTTCGTCTCATTTGACTTTTTTCCTTTATTATTATGTTTATTGTTTCTATTTTCATAAATTTTAAAAAAATTCAGAAATTACAAATTATGTTCAGAATTTTTAAATATTTAATTTTCAAAAAAATATTCAGAATTTCAAAAAATGTATTTATTAATCAATGTTCTAAAAACACATAAATATTTCAGAATTTCTAAATTTTGATCAGGTTTCAAGTTTTGTTCATTTCTATTAATTAATGTTCGAAATTCAGAAAAAAATATGGCGTTGTCAATTTTTCAGAGCTGCAAAAAGTGTTCCCATTTTAAAAATTGTTGAGAGATCCAAAAATGTTCACATTTTGAGCTATTTTTATAGGCACGAACATTTATTTGAAATTTCTGTTAAAAAGATTCACGAATTTAAGCAAATGGAAAACATAAAGTTCATGAATTGGGACCATTTCAAGTTCATCAATTTGCATTTTTTAACGATATTTGATTTTTTTATCAATTTGAATAAAATTTCATGAATTTGAAAAAAACTCACGAATTTAATAAAAAGTTCATAAATTTGAAAAATATTCATGAATTTTTAATAAAATTATGATTTGATTTGTTAGTGTATTCAAGCAAATGGAAAAGAAAAGACAAAAAGAAAAAAAACAGAAGATACCAGACATAGAAGACGGACAAGAAGAACAAAAAATAAATTAACTAGGCACAACAAAGTTGCTTTTCCAGTTGGTTAGATGGTGTGGAAGTATATTAGGAGGTCGGGAGTTCGAACACCTTGCTTTCCCAGTTGGTTAGATGATGTGGAAGTACACCAGGAGGTCAGGAGTTCGAACCCCACTTTGACGCACCTATTTTTTCGAAGGTTAAAAAAGGTAAAAAGAATAGCTAATGGGCACATACAGCGTGGCTATGATTTGCCAAAGATCCATATTGACTTTTATACGTTTGGTGAGGATGTTGTACCGAAGCGGGACTCTGAATCTAAAAAATAACACACAAATGAGAATCCAAAGCAAAACAAAGGCCCCTAAATACACCCAAACTTTAGGCCGCTGCGCCGTCAAGCAAGACCTTAACAACTTCTACAATGCCACAATAAGGTCACTCTCGTCAAACGCGCATTCATGGAATGTCGCGACAAGCAGCAACGTTAATCAACGGGCACGAGGAAGCTCCCAAACAGCCATAGTAGCATGGTGTGGTTCCCACTTTCTCCTTAGAACATGAATACGATGATCAGAAGCTCCAGTAGGGTTGGAGACAAATAGTGGTGGAAAAAGGAAACTCAAACACACATAGGCAAAGATCACATTCAGGGCCGGCCCTGGGCCAAGGCAGCCAGGCCATATATATGCTTGCTAAAGGCTTGAGTACAGCCGTAGAAGCCCAATATTAATGAAAAACAGAAAGGCCTGTGAGGCCCATCTGTGATATGTAGATTAGAAACCTAATGAACGACTTACCTCTCAAAACTTGAATAAAGTGTGGCTTAGCCCTAAAAAAGTGAAACCCAATGAACGAACACATAGCTTAATTCGTTCCGGAATACGGATCGGCTGTACGTGTGTGCACGTGTTTGCGCCGAGCCGTGGCTGTTTTTTTTTTGTTTTTTTAGGGAAGGACCTTTCCCATGGCTGTTAGTTTGATTGCTTCTCCAATTCTTCAAACCCAATCTAGCAATCTTCTTCTTCTTTTTCTTTTTTGCAGGATCAATCTAGCAATCTTCACTCGCTCGGGGCCCATGGCTTTGTTTCCCGTCACACACGGAGGACGGAGCAAGCCCGTGCAACTCTGCCGCAGGCCGGAGCGTTGCAATGGCTGCCGGTTGCGCCTAGGGCGAGGAACATACGGACGATAGAGGTATTTCTTGACGAATTCTTTTATCCCTCAATTTTAATCTGGTGGTTGATAATTGAATTGTATTCTTGTTTTTATAACGCTTGCAGTTTCGTTGGAGGGGGGATTGGATCTTTTCTCCCACTTTACTTGAGGTTTGATGATTTGCCCCATGCCTGTCTCAATGGCAAGTGGCCCCGGCCCCACCCGTCATTCTCGGGGGGTGGGGCAAATGATCAAAGTTAGAAGAAAAGTGGGGCAAAAAATCCAATTTGTTGTTGGAGAACACATTATTGCTGCTAATTTACTCCAAAGTTGAGGTGTGCTCTTTTTTGGTTTTACAATCATGTTGCTTAAAAACATTTATCTAGTTCCAAGAAAAGAAAAAAGAGAAAATGAGCACATTAGTTAACCAAAATTTTAGAAGGAGGTTATGAATAAATTTATTTTTTGGAGTGACACTACTGATAATCTAAAGCAGTTAGATGTCAATATTATTGAAGCATTACAACCTATTATTATCAAATATAGTCTCCGTCCCAAATTAATTGTCTTAAATTTGTCTACATACCGATGTATCTAGACAATAAAAGATGGAGTACTATTTATAACAGAAAATTATATCGTAGTTTATGGCTTTACAAGAGTTGTTTCCATATCAAAGTATGGAATTCCTATTTTCTCCACCGCAGTCGTTGGGCCCGCTCTTGGAGTCCGCCCTGGGGCCCTCGAAACTCCAGGGCCGGCCCTGATCACATTCTGGAGGTGCCCAGCACACCAAAACAAAAAGTGTCTTGTGGAACATACACGAATTACAAATTGAATGAAAGGTGGCCGGCACGAAAAAATCCAGTTACATTCAATTGAGGAGGGGTGGAAACTATTAAGAACATCGGTCTCATTTGCAGCTAAATATGTACTGTAGCACACACCAGTTTAATTTTGTTTCATCTCTATATGAAGCCAAGCCTGGAGCCCCAGGATGAAGGCAGGGGCCAACTTCACCGGTGAGGGTGTTGTACCGAAGCGGGGCTCTGAATCTAAGAAATAACACACAAATGAAAAAATGTGGTCCGTCAAGAATTTGGAGACGGTGATGAGTGCGGCGAACAACATGTAGATGAACACGCGACTGCACCACTGGGCAGGCTCCGACGCCACCACCATGTTATGATCCTCGACGACGTCGGCCATGGATGCGTGCAGTGGCGATTCTATGTGTTGGCTGTGGGTCAGCTGACTTCACAACTTTAAAGAAAACGAACTAAAACACGTACATTGTGAAGAAAAAAAATTAAAACATTAGCAATTACCCCACACTGTAGATTCTTGGGATTCCTTCAACTCGTGGGGTATACCAAGCCAGTACTTCTCCTTGTCGGAGATAAACATTGTGAGTATGTCATGTTTGATTGCAACACCGGGTAAATATTGCCGTATTGGGTTAAGTTGATCAGCCATCACAAGAGTCCCTAAGAATAAGGCAAGCAGCCGTCGTCTAACTGTCAGATCCTAAAGACTAGGAGGAGTAACGTGTACAAACAGCCAACATATACAGCATGCGTTAGCACCGACATCGAAATCACACGGGCCGGTCGGACAGAGACCGGGACATGGCCGACGTTCAGCTGAATCTAGACGGTGGCGCGACGGCGGTGGAGGCGGAGCCCGTGGAGTGCAGTAGGCGTGCGTTCATATGCTTGGTGGGTTGCCTCACCGTCGGGCTCGGCGTCATCCTGGCATGGATGTTCGTGTACGAGAAATCCTGTCGGCCATTGTCGACCGCGGCCAAGCTCTTCGTCGTGCTTCTGACCGGCGCCGTCTCCTTCTGCTTTGCCCGCTCTTTCGGCGAGTTTGCTCTTCTCCTCATCCACTGGTACCGTGGCAATCCCGAGGGAGAGAGGTTTGTGGATAGCTTGATCCAATCCGATCAGCCCTTGATCAACATATTGTAGATGCATTTTTTTTAGGTTTTGTAGATGCATAGTTGGATCATCCTTTCATCATTAATTTTCAAACTCTTTGTTAATTAGCGTCTAGTAGAATATACCGTTATTAAAGTGTAATGATTTTTTGTTTAATTCTTTGTATGACAAATGAGACTGTTCCACATGTTGCACAAACGTATTTTTCGATGAACACCACGCTCATCTGCTCCACCCGTTGCCGACAATCACATCTCCTCCACCTGCTTCCTCGCCGATTCCTCCAATGCCTAGGGCGTCAGAATTCCACCATCACCCTTTTGTGCACCTACAAATCTGGACCTGGTACTAAATGGTATCCTCTCAGAGCCTCTCCATCTCACGATATCTGGACACAACAACAAGCGGACTCAATTCTCCGGTGGACACGACGGCAAGATAATTAAGCAACCACCTCTCGGTCCTTCCCAAATCCACACGGCTTAACAGTTAACAATGTTCCCCCAAAAAACAATGTGCCCCTGTAAACCAGATTGCTAGTTTATGCTTTTATTTTACTTTCTCGGTCCTTCCTGCAATGAGTGAAGTCTGAAACAAACCCTGTCTTTGTACGACCCGTCTGAATCGAACCCCCAACTCCTAATCCCTGAAATCGACACCCCCACCTCTCAAATCCCGGTCGTCACAGCCCTTAAGCCCATTCCCAAACAGGGATTGCTGAGTCAGCCTGGGGTGTGGGTCCACTGGTCGCGGCGCGGGCCAAATCTGGTTGAGCCGGCCAAGCTCCGCCTCCCCGTCGCTCTCTGTTCCCCCCTCGCCTCCCTTCCCTGCAGCCTGACGCGTCAACTTCTCCGCGGCGGCCATGGTGAAGGACGGATGATCGCGGCCATCTCCGACGAGCACTCCAGCAGAGTAGAATCAGGTATGTGATGTTCTTCCTTCTATTGCGTTTGGCTTTTTTCCCCCTCTTTGTGGGCTAGGTTTAGGGTTCTACAGTGAGATCAAGTTTGGGTTTTTGGGTGTTTGAATCGGCCGACAATCGACACTGATGCATTAGTTGCTTTGCTTGTAATGTAGGGTTTTCTTGTTGAAATCATGGACCCAGCAGAGATCTTGAATGTTAGATTTCACTTTGGGGGTCACTTCATACGAATTGGTCCAAGTCTAGATTATGTTGGGGGAGAAACTGGAATGTCAGAGATTGAGCGGGACAAGCTCTCTTTGCAGGAGCTGAAAGGGTTTTTAGGAGATCATATGACAATGAAGGAGAGCATGAAATACTATTTCCTGTTGCCTGGCAGAGATTTGGTAAATGGATTGCTTTTTTTACATGATGATGGTGGCTGCATGAAGATGTCTGACTACATTACAGAGGGGGAGTTGGTGAAATATATGTGGAGTACAATGGTGAAGAAGAAGAACAAGGAGAAATAGACAGTGGATCAGATTTTGAGGATGAGCTTGATGAACTGATGAACATTGGCAGTGAAGAAGAACCTGATGCAGTTATCACAGCTGAAGATTGTAGTGCTGAAGTCAATGATAATGTCAATGCCACTGAACAGACTGGTACTGCAGGAGAAATTATTGAGCATATATTTGTTCCTGATGTAGGTGGTGCGATTTCTCAGGTGATAAACAGTCCATTGAAGCAAAATGTGAGAGTTGATTATCCTACTCAGAGTTCTCAAGTTCTTAATGTAAGTCAACCATGTCAAGCAGCCCAAGACATATCTGGTCCAGTTGCTAAAGTGGCAGAAAATGGTTCAGATTCAGAGGACTCAGAGGACTATGAGTATGTGCCACATACTGATGATAGTGGGGAAGAATTAGAGGTTGTTGAGATGAGAAAACATGCAAGAAAATTTAGGAAAAAGATGGGAGATTCCAAGATGTGGGCTGATGCAGATGCAACAGGGGCCGTGCCCATTGATTTGGTAGCAAATGTGGAGGAAGTTGTGGAGGACATGGAGTTTGAGTCATCAGATGAAGACTACTCCTATGATGAGGATGAGGATGGCAACATGGTTAGGAGGAAGAGCCAGTTTGTGAGGTTTAACCCAGACTCTAACATTCCTCATTTTAGTCTTGGAATGGTTTTTAAAAGCAAGAAACAATTGACTAGAGCTATGAAGAGATATGGGCTTGCTACCAAAAGAAGCATTTCATTTTTAAAGTCAGAGGAGGCCAGAGTTAGAGCAAAATGTGATTGGCCTGGTTGTCCCTGGATGTTGTATGCAGCTAGGACCAACAGGTGTTCTAGGTTTCAAATCATCACATTTGGAGATGAACACCAATGTGCACAAAACAGAGACAACAAACTGGTTACTGCTAAGGTCATTGCCAAAAGGTATGAGCACTTCATCCTGGCAAATCCTTTGTGGAAGATTGACAGTATGAAAGCCACAGTGATGAAAGACATGTTTGCTGATGTGTCCGTTTCAAAGTGCAAGGCAGCAAAAAAACTTGTACTTGACCAGCTGATGAGTGGTATGAAAAGTGAGTACAACAAGGTGTTTGATTATCAGTTGGAACTTCTTAGGAGCAACCCTGGGAGTACTATGGCTGTTTGCTTGGATCCAAAAGAGAAGGAAGAAAATATTTTTCAACAATTCTACGTATGTTTCAATGCTATGAAGCAAGGGTTTAAAGTTGGGTGTAGGAAAGTGATTGGGCTAGATGGTTGTTTCTTCAAGGGAGCCTGCCAAGGTGAGCTACTGGCTGCAATAGCTAGGGATGCAAACAACCAAATGTATCCAGTAGCTTGGGTTGTTGTGGAGAAGGAGACAAATGAGAGTTGGGCCTGGTTCATTGGTCTTTTAATCAAAGACTTGGACATTAACGATCAAGGAGCTGGATGGGTCTTTATTTCTGATAAGCAAAAGGTTAAATTTATTTACTGCCTTATTCAATTGTTGAAAAGGTTTAGTTGTGTCGACGGAGCGTCAAGTAGTCATGGCTAGGTACACGTCGAAAAGGTTTAGTCGTGTACTACTTGACGCTCGGTCTACACAACTAAACCTTTTTCGATATGTACTATGTCACTCACTGTAGTAGTCCTAGTCCTTGTGTCACTGTATTGGTCCTAGTCTTGTCTCATTGTACTAGTCCTAGCCCTACTACTTTATTTTACTAATGAATAGTTATGTATACTACAAGGCTTAATTAACAGCATGAGAGACTATCTGCCTAAGGCAGAGCATAGGATGTGTGCTAGGCACATCTATGCTAACTGGAGAAAGAAGCATAAAGATCATCAATTGCAGAAAAGGTTTTGGGCAATTGCTAAGTCTGCAAACAGAGAAGACTTCAACTACAACAAGGCCAAGCTTTCTCAACTAACTCCAAAGACTTCAAAAGATATCATAGAAGCTAGGTTCTACCCCATTATTTCACAGCAAGAAAAGATTAGGAAAAAAATGATGGTTAGAGTTCAAGAGCAGAAAACCAAGAGTGAGAAGTGGAATGGCATAATTTGCCCAAACATCTTCAAGAAGATTAAGGCCAATATCAAGAAACTCAGTTCTTGGAGGTGCTCTGGAATGGAAAGGATGGTTTTGAGGTGAAGCATTTGAATAGCAGAGGCAGGAGGTACACTGTTAACCTTGAGAAATGGACTTGCTCATGTGGTTACTTTCAGCTTGCAGGCCTTCCTTGTTGTCATGCAATTTGTGCTATCTATAAGAGTGGAAGAAAAGTAGAGGATTTCATTGACAAGTGCTACTACATTGATACTTGCAAAAAAAATTATGAGCATTGCCTGCAACCAGTTGAAGGAGAAGAAAGCTGGCCTATGTCTCAAAACCCTAGGCCAGTAGCACCTGGCTACATTGCCATGCCAGGAGCCAGGAAAAAGAACAATGATAGGAAGAGAGAAGAGGGGGAAGCACCCAAGGGGAAGAAACTGAGCAAGCATGGCATACAGATCACATGTGGAAGTTGTGGTGGTCAGGGGCACAACAAAACTTCCTGTATAAAGAATGGAGATAACACCAAAAAACAAAGTCATATCTTGGGAAGAGAGGGAGAAAAGTGAGGGAAACAAAGGTAATTTTATTTTCATGCTGTGTTGATCTTTTACAAAAAAGTGCAATTGTTGTTTGACTGATCTGTTTTCCTTGCAGGAAGCACAGACAGATGCATCTACAAGCAAGGCTGCAGCAGCTAGAGCTTCAGGCCCAGCAAGGTCTCAATCTGCAGCAAGATCTCAAGCTGCACCAAGCTCTCAAGCTACAACATCCAGGTTTAGAACTCCTAGAAGTTCATCAACAACTAACAATGATGTCCCTAGAGGTAGCACAACTGCAGTTAGAGGGAGAGGAGTGGGGAGAGGCAATGGCAGAGGAAGTGTGGGAGGAACTGGGAGAGGGAGAGGCTCAGAAACTGGGTTTACGGCCTTCTTTACAGCTAGTGGGAATTACTAAAGCTTATGGTGGATGGAGTTGTCTACATGAGAGCACTCTCTGCATGACCTACTACTCATGGAGTTGCCTTTTGGATGCTACTGTCAGTGTGTACTAGTTACTATTAATAGTTCGAATCACTAGTTATGTGTGGACTTGTGGTTTTGTAGTGGATATGTGTTTCTGCTACTGTCAAAATATCCATTCCCTCTGCTCTTATTTGTGGTTTATGTTTAATAGCTAAATTTTAGAACTCTTCTTGCTATAAAAAAAGTGCAAGTGTTCTTGCTGTTACATAAAGCATAATAGAAAAATTATTGAGCTCTACTTGCTATTAAATGAAGCATAATAGCAGAATTTTTGAGCTCTACTTGCTGTTAAATGAAGCACAATAGCATAATAGAATTTTAAAACTCTTCTTGCTATAAAAAAAGTGCAAATGTTCTTGCTGTTACATAAAGCATAACAGAAATTTTTTGAGCTCTACTTGCTGTTAAATGAAGCATAATAGCAGATTTTTTAGCTCTACTTGCTGTTAAATGAAGCACAATAGCAGAATTTTTTTAGCTCCACTTGCTGTCAACTGAAGCACAATAACAGAATTCTTTAGCTCAACTTGCTGTTAAAAAAAGCACAGTAGCAGAATTTTTTAGCTCCATTTGCTATCAAATGAAGCACAATAGCAGCCTTTTGAGCTCTAGTTGCTGACAAATAAAGAGGGAGAGCAATTATACATCAGCATCATGAGTTGATTTAGTAAAGAGACATCATCTCAATCTTACTTAGAATCAAAGTTCACTACTAATAGAGTACCACCTAAGTTTATTTTAAATTTTAATGTATCAAACTTCTCCTTTGACAAGTTCTCTTTTTTGCCAACTCTAATGTAAGAGATACTGTATATCAAAGGAATAGAACAATATTTTGCTATTACTCCTGTATATCAAAGGAACAATATATACTTCAAAGTTCAGTAGATAGCTACTAGTACAGAGGTAGATCAAGCAATGAATCATCACTCACATTTGCATGTTTAGTTTGCATTGTGTTCGCATCTTCTAGTGCGACTGCGCGACCTCCGGTGGAATCTCGGCCACCGGCTGCACGCGCTGCAGCTCCACCATCCACCATATCCCAGGGAGCGGGTCAGCCAGAACCTTGGCCTGCCGTTGGGTGCGCCGGAGGTGGGCAGCACTAGCTGCGACGGCCATCGTCTTGCCGCCATCAGCCAAGGCCACGGCCAGGCGTGGCGCAGCGCACCTGACGCGAGCGATCAGAGCGCGCCTGAGGCGAGCGAGCGGAGCACGCCTGAGACAACGGCCCCAGCGCGCCGGAGACGGGTGTGGCTACCATGGCAGCTCCGGGCGGAGAAGAGCGTCGGAGACGGACGGCGCTATACAGCTCCGGTCTTGCCGCCGGCCACGGCCCTGAACGGCGGATTTTACCTGGTCAGAATCCTCCCTCTCAGTGGAATGAGTGGCTATGAGCGACAGCAGCGGTACACTGGGATAAAGCAAAGAACAATTATTTTCACCAACCCGACCCCATTAATCACCAAACCCTGCCGCCAGCGGTGCCATGTCACCGATCCCACTCTTAAAACGGGCTTAAGGGCTGTGACGACCGGGATTTGAGAGGTGGGGGTGTCGATTTCAGGGATTAGGAGTTGAGGGTTCGATTCAGACGGGTCGTACAAAGACAGGGTTTGTTTCAGACTTCACTCTCCTGCAATAGTCAATGCACGTTTTTGCACAGATGGCACTTTGTTTTCTCTTATACCTTTGCAGAGAAAGACTTCTATACACTCAAAGTTCATGCCAACCAGCATACTATGTATGACACCTGAGCTTGTGAAAACATATGATGCCCTAGCACTCTACTGGTTATGAAGATGGCCTTGTTCTTGCTTTGACAGAAGAAACTAACATGAGAATCACCAACACCGCTCATGAAAAAAATATTATCTCCGTTGTAGCCTTTTGGGGTGCCTTTTTTTTTAAGGAGGATATACCCCTGGCCTGTGCATTTGGGCGATGCATGCAGTTATTTTATTAATTATCTACAAAGACCTTACAAAATAATAAGTCAGTATGCCTCAAGCCATCATCTTGGCAACACACATGCCGCTACTCCTATCCATTGATGAAGGGGTGCCAAATATCTGAGCCTATTACCAAACAGACATCGCACCAAAACCGAGAGAATTCCTTATTTGGCCCTTTCTTAAAATCTTCTTCCCTTTTTGGCCCAAAAAACGATTTTCTTCCTTTTTTGACACGTAAACTTTATTTTGTTCCCTATGTGACACTTCCGTCAGATTTGGCTAGTAACGGTGTTAAGTCTGACATAAAAAGACACTTTTACCCCTAGTGTAGTATGTGACCAGATTATTCACATGCAAACAAAGAGGTAATGTGATATATTTTGTCGTGGTTGGATAAATAAAAAAGTACTATATGACTAATCATCAAAAAAAATTGCGGGGGACTAATAATAATAGGATGAGTGGAATAATAACTACCCATTCAGCTTCTACTGTAGACTGTAGTGTATAAATTTGTGCAGATTAATCATGCGGGTGATAGTTTAGACCTTGACGGATGATGTCCCTGAGCCGTGTTCGCGCCTCAATTTGCTGCACAAGCTCACGCCACCATCGAGTAAAATGTCTCCATCGAATCGTTCCAACTAATATCTCCTCACTATCATGTATATACACAAATCAGCAGGATAGTTACGAAAGTATTCCGCCGAGATCGAATTGATCCGATCGATTAAGAGCTAGCTTTTACTGGTTTGCGTACGCATGTGAGGTGCCGGCTAGACGTGCGTTCACTGTTCACGCGAAATCAATCAGGCTGCTAGCTTGCATGCTTCTTGTGCTAGCTTTGTACCTACTCGTGCGTGAGCAACTGCGTGCCGCGCTCTCGCGGATCGAGCTGTGCAACGCGACTGGTCGGGCGCTGGTGCATATGAATATTTGAACGTGGAATCTCCGACGCGCAACACTTTCATACATTCATATTCACGCTCATTCTCTTCCCTTTTTTATGACATATATTACCATCAGGGATAAAATTGTCTTTGTACATTATAGTTAACACCATCGGATGGAAAAATGGATGAAAGTGTCACGTAGGGAACAATATGAAGTTTAAGTGTCAAGAAGGGAAAAATGAAGTTTTTTGGGCCAAAAAGGGAACCAAATTTTAAGGAAGGGCCAAATAAGGAATTCTCTCAACATCTATAGCCGGATGCACCAACCAAGCCAACGCCGGGACTGGGTCATACACCGGTCTGGCGGACTCTCAGTGGCCGCTGCCACCGTCAACCACTGATCCATCTCCAGAGCAGATACTGACGCACCAACCTTGCCAGGCCTGCCGTCGACGTCACCACAGCGTCAGAAAGCGTCACCATCCTGCACGTGTCCATCCACAAGCGCCCGTCGCCGAGACTCCGCAGCGCCATGCCGCCGTGATCCACCATTGGCCTTGCGGTAGATGCAACACCGCTCCTCCTCTTGTCCCCTCCAGCCATCACTTGCTCCAAAACGATGCCCCCAGGAGGGAAAGCGATACTGCGAACACCATTATCGTCCGATCCGGGAGACCCAGATCTAGGGTTTGCCCCGGAGCATCTTGAGCCTGATGATGCAAACTGCAACGTCGATGCATGCCTCAACAAGGGAACAACATCTAAGATGCTGCCATCGTCCGCCATGACCGTAGTCGACGCGATTTTCATCGGCAGTTGCGCCACCAGGCATGCGCTGCTGGCGACGTTGGTCCCTTCAACCGAAGCAAACTCCAAAACAATGCATGGAGAGGGAGTACAATGCAAAATCACCGCCATCGCTCGATGCCAAGGAGATCTAGGGTTTCCCCCGGAGTTGCCTGCGCTATCATTGACCAGACAAGGGTAGAATCCCGGCGGATCCGCCCAGCTGCCGACGTGTCCCACCCGCCACTGCGCCGACCGCAATCCAGGGACCAAGGCTGATGCCTGGGCCAAGATCCGACCGCGTCGCCGCCGACCGTTCCGGACACGTCGGCGCCGTCCCTTAGTGACCGCGACGATTCTATGTGTTGGCTGTGGGGTCAGAAGACCCCACAACTTTAAAGAAAATAGCCTATAAACATTGTACATTGTAAAGAAAAAAATTAAAAAAATTAGCAATAACCCCATATATTCTTGGGGCAATCGTGTAAAAAGTACTCCCTCCGTTTTAAAATAAATGATCCAATTTTGTACTAAAGCAGTATAAAGTTGGGTCATCTATTTTGGAACGGAGGGAGTATGATTGAGTATGTATTTTCGTGGGATCTACAGCTGTGGAGATAAATTTATGCGAAAAGTCATTTATTCCTTCAACTCGTGGCACGGGTACCAAGCCAATACTTCTCCTTGTAGGGCACGTCATGTTTGATTGCAACACCGAGGAAATATTGCCGTATTGAGTTAAGTTGATGATCAGCCATCACATGGGTCTCTAAGAATAAGGCACGCAGGCGACGTCCTCCTAAAGACTATGGAGAAGGAGTAACGTGTATAAACAGTCAACATACACAACATGCGTTAGCACCGACAATCGAAATCACACGGGCCCGTCGGACACGAGACCGGGACATGGCCGACGTTCAGCTAAATCTAGCCGGCGGCGCGACGGCGGTGGAGGCGGAGCCCGTCGAGTGCAGTAGGCGTGCGTTCATATGCTTGGTGGGTTGCCTCACCGTCGCGCTCGGCGTCATCCTGGCATGGATGTTCGTGTACGAGAAATCCTGTCGGCCATTGTCCACCACGGCCAGGCTCTTCGTCGTGCTTCTGACCGGCGCCGTCTCCTTCTGCTTTGCCCGCTCTTTTGGCAATTTTGCTCTTCTCCTCATCCACTGGTACCGTGGCAATCCCCAGGGAGAGAGGTTTGTGGATAGTTTGATCCAATCCGAACAGCCCTTGATCAACATATTGTAGATGCATTTTTTTTTTAGGTTTTGTAGATGCATAGTTGGATCATCCTTTCATCATTAATTTTCAAACTCTTTGTTAATTAGCGTCTACTAGAATATACCGTTATTAAAGTGTAATGATTTCTTGTTTAATTCTTTGTATATGCAATAAGACTGTTCCACATGTTGCCAACAGCCGGCCACGTCTCTCCACTTGCTTCCTCGCTGCCTCCGCCATCTCCTCCGGCGTCAGCAAGGCCATCATCACTGTTTCTTGCACAAACGTATTTGTGGATGAACACGACGCTCATCTCCTCCACCCGTTGCCGACAATCGCATCTCCTCCACCTGCTTCCTCGCCACCTCCTCCAACGCCTAGGGCATCCGAATTCCACCATCACCTTTTTTTGCACCTACAAATCTGGATCTGGTACTAAACTGTTTCCTCTCGGAATCTCTCTCTATCTCACGTTATCTGGACACAACAAGAGGACTCAATTCTCCGTTGGACACGACGGCAAGACAATTAAGCAACACCTCTCACGCAGCATGGTTAAGAACAAACACCGGTGATTTCCTGCTCCCCTTCCAGTGGGGTTGCCTTCCTTGTTGCTATTTCCAGTAGCTACTCATGTCGTCAAGACACTGGTGGGGTTCCACAAATCGGATCGGCCATTGCCGGCGCTAACCGCCGTTTCCCCACGACATCGCCCATAACCCCCTGTCTACTACACAGATCGCAGAACAGGGCGAGCACGTTGACCACATGCAAATTAGCCCTAGTCTATAACATCTGACCAGCAGGCCCGTCATACACTTTTTTACAGATAAATGTTACCGCAAAGAAATAAGCAGAGAGTACGATTAGTTTAACCAACACTTCCTTCTTTCCTCGATCCCAGAAAATCCCCAAAGTGTACCAAATTACCACGAATGTCCTCAGTTAACAGTTAACAATGTTCCCCTGTAAACTAGATTTCTAGTTTAGGCTTTTCTTTTTCTTTCTCAGTCGGTGCTTCGTGCAATAGTCGACGCGCGTTTTCCCACAGGTGGCATTTTGTTTCTCCTATACCTTTCCAAAAGAGAACTTCTCTACACTAGATGCCAACCAGCAGACTATGTATGGCACATGAGCTTGTGAAAGTATGTAGATACCCCTAGCACTCTACTGGTTCTGAAGATAGCCATTTGCTTTCTCCACAGCAGAAACTAATACAGAAATCACTAACAACACTCCTTTACAAACTATTCTCTCTGTCGTCCCCTTCTTGGGGGTGACTAGATGAAGGCATTGAGTATGTACTTCAAGCGCTGATGTGCATGCATGTTCTCCTTGTAATACCTCGGCACCATGAATCTACAGAATTCGAAGATTTGCGCACATTCATTGAAGCCAAGGGACTTGTGTGTTGATACAAGCAATCATGTTCGGTTACGATGCGTCGATACATGCAATCTTGTTCAGCTATGATGCGTCGGTACCTGGGGCGTATTGATACCATGCGTAAAATATGGCAATTGCTGCGACTAAGAGGAACATCCAATGCTTGAAGTGAGAAAGGTCTTCAACGCAGTCAGCTTGTTTGCCCACTGCATCCAGAGAAACGAGCGGTTATATCATGCATGAATCCATACGCGCGCGCGTGCACACGCCTTATGTTTCTTAGGTATACATGGGATTCATGGGAGAGTGCACGAGCTTCATTCTAAAAAATTGAACGATGTTATTTTTAAATAGACACCCAAAAGCCTATGATAAGATGAGTTGGTCTTTTCTCCGGCAGTTCCTGAGAATGAAGCTCTAAAGCGAAAATCCATTTCTGCACCCGAGCTCATCTGCACCCGCGCCGACGAAAAAAATCAAAACAAATACTAGAACAATTCAAACAATTTCAAATAAAATTTGTGTGATAGATAATTTGATGCGTGAGGCCCGCTCCAAATTTCAAGTCATTTGGACATATGAGCAGCTCTCAGCCAAAAAGACAAATTGGGGGTCTGTAAAAATGTTTACTGTTCATGTGCTATTTTGGCCCGATTTGTCTTTTTTTTCCGAGAGCTTCTCATATGTCCAAATGACTTGAAATTTGGAGCGGGCCTCATGCATCAAATTGTCTCTCACACAAATTTTATTTGGAATTTTTTGAATTTGTTTTGAATTTTTTACGAATTTGTTTCTAACCGGGTGCAGATGAGCTTGGGCACCAAAACGCCCTACTCGCTCTAAAGGCCTAACTGCTGGTATCTTATATTTAGTCTGTGGAAGTAATCAATGCACTCAGAGACCATCCACATAAACCCTACAATCATTGAGGATATGTTTGCTAACTGGCTTTTAGGCATAGCAAAAGCAATCCTAAGGCCAACTTCCATATGTTAAGGTTAATTCTGTTAATGATCTCCTGGATCTTGAAGCAGGTCACGCTTTAGATATGATTCACAACATAGCGGCTGTTAAACCTATGAACGATTCCGATATTGATGCGTTGGGAGTCAGGGTGTTAGATACTCTCTGTGCTGATATTGACTCATCCCTTCCTGAGACTGAAGAGGATGACAACTCTATACCTCTTGGGGATAGTGAACCCATCGAGGATCAGAGTGTTAGGTCCACGGACCCTGGTTATGACGACCGGGTGGATGATCATAATAAGTCTAAGCATAAGTGGAAGCGCAAGATTTATCTAGCGTCGGCTGTACGTAGAAGCGCTAGGATCCGTACGACCAAAAAAAATTCCATGATGAGTTATGAGAGGATTTTTTTGGAATAGCAGAGGTCTGAGGGACTTGGCTAAAAGAAGATTTCTAGCAGATGCTTCTACTGACCATAGGTTGGATTTTATCGCCCTGTCTTAAACAGGCAGGGCTAATTTATCCCCACAATTCCTAAATACGCTATCGGGAGGTGTTGATTTTGATTGGCACTGCTTACCCCCGAGAGGAAGATCAGGCGGGATCTTACTTGGGGTTAGATGCGAGACTTTGGAAGTCCGTAATGTGGTTATGGGTGATTTTGCCGTCAAGTTCCGGGTCAGATCGAAGACCGATGGGTTCAACTGGGCATTGGTGGCGGTATATGGGGCCGCACAGCCAGAACTCAAACCAGATTTTTTGGCAGATCTGGCTCGCATATGTGGGTCTGAGCAGCTTCCAATCTTAGTTGGGGGTGACTTCAATATTATTAGACGGAGAGACGAAAAGAACAATGATAATTTTGACGGCAGATGGTCGTTCATGTTTAATACCATTATTGAAAGCTTGGATCTGAGAGAGATAGAGCTTTCTGGTAGAAATATCACATGGGCTAATACCTTGCCAACCCTTATGTTTGAGAAGCTTGATCATGTGCTCGCGAGTGTCGACTGGGAACAGAAGTTTCCTCTGGTAATAGTCCAGGCGTTATCACGCGGAATCTTGGACCACATCCCTTTACTGGTTGACTCTGGTGAGGCAACGCATGTAGGGAATAAAAATACCTTTTCTTTCGAATTAGCGTGGTTCGAGAGAAAAGGTTTCTTCGACCTAATAGCCAGGGAGTGGGCTAAAGAGGTAGGAGGGAGGACTTCCATTGAGAGATGACAGAATAAGATAAGACATTTGAGAAGTTTCTTGCGTGGATGGGCTAAGCATCTTAGTGGGATTTATAAGGTTGAAAAGGAAAGACTCCTTACACTTATTCAAGCCTTAGATGTAAAAGCTGAGTCCACAATCCTAGAACCCACGGAACTTCATGATAAAGTAGATGCGGAGATGAGATTGAAAGAACTCCTGCGAGAAGAGGAATTGAAGTGGGCATTGCGGGCTAAGGGTCGCAAATTTGTCCAAGGGAACGCCAATACTCAATTCTTTCATATGATAGCTAACGGCAAGCACAGAAAGAAAAGAATCTTTCAGCTTGAGCAAGATGAGGGGACGATCTTAGGGCAGGAGAACCTAAAATTATACATTACCAATTACTATAAGCAGCTTTTTGGACCGCCGGAGGATAATTTTATGTCCCTGGATGAGTCGAGGATTGAGGATGTTCCTGAACTAGTTGCGGATGAGAACGATATTTTGACTGCATCGTTCTCGGAGAAAGAGGTGTTTGAAGCTATCTCTCAGATGAAGAACAATAAAGCTCTGGGGCCGGATGGATTCCCAGCGGAGTTTTATAAAAAAAATGCTGGCACATTATTAAGGGGGATTTGCTGCCGATGTTCCATGACTTATTCTCTGGACAACTTCAGTTGTTTCATCTGAATTTTGGAACTATTACTTTGCTTCCTAAGGAAACAAAGGCCGTGCGAATTGAGCAGTTCAGGCCGATCTGCCTTCTTAATGTAAGTTTCAAAATCCTCACCAAGGTTGGGACAAATAGACTCACGCAGATTGCGCACTCTGTGGTGCAGCCGTCCCAAACTGCTTTCATGCCGGACAGGAAAATCCTAGAAGGGGTTGTGGTCCTTCATGAAACGCTCCATGAAATTCATGCGAAAAAACTAGACGGGGTTGTTTTCAAAGTGGATTTCGAAAAGGTGTATGGCAATGTCAAATGGCCATTTCTTCAACAGGCCTTGCGTATGAAAGGTTTTGATCAAGCCTGGAGAAAACAGGTAGTCTTTCACGCAAAAAGGGAGTGTTGGAATTAGAGTAAATGATGACATAGGTCACTATTTCCAAACACATAAAGGTCTGAGACAAGGAGATCCGATGTCACCTATTTTGTTCAACATTGTAGTTGACATGTTGACGATTCTAATAGGTAGGGCCAAGGATGCTGGTCAAGTAGGCAGTCTGGTACCTCATCTAGTTGATGGAGGTGTATCTGTCCTACAGTACGCCGATGATACTATCATCTTTATGGAGCATGACTTGGCAAAAGCGAGAACCATGAAGCTGGTGTTATGCTTATTTATACAATTGACCGGATTAAAGATTAATTTCCATAAGAGTGAATTGTTCTGTTTTGGAAGAGCCAATGAGGAACAAGAGGCATATAAGCAATTGTTCGGATGTGAATTGGGGGCTTTGCCTTTCATCTACTTGGGTATACCAATTCATCATCGTAAGCTAACAAATAAAGAATGGAAAAGCATTGAGGATCGTTTTGAGAAGAAACTGGGATGCTGGAAGGGCAAACTGATGTCATATGGAGGCCTTTTAATTCTCATTAATTCGGTTCTCACAAGCATGCCCATGTTTCTTCTGTCTTTTTTCGAGGTTCCAGTCGGAGTTCAGAAAAGACTGGATTTTTATCGCTCCCGCTTTTTCTGGCAAAGTGACGATCTCAAGAGGAAGTATAGACTCTCTAAATGGGACATTATTTGTCGACCGAAGGACCAAGAGGGACTTGGTATTGAAAATCTTGAGGTCAAGAACAAATGTCTTCTCAGCAAGTGGCTGTATAAACTATCTAGTGAGACTGGGGCTACTTGGGCATAGATTTTGCGTAATAAGTACCTTCATTCCAAAACTTTATCCCAGGTGACAGCGAGGCCGGCGGATTCGTCTTTCTGGAAAGGACTGATGAGAGTTAAAT
This sequence comes from Triticum aestivum, assembly GCF_018294505.1. NCBI lineage: Eukaryota > Viridiplantae > Streptophyta > Magnoliopsida > Poales > Poaceae > Triticum > Triticum aestivum. The sequence goes on along the minus strand of NC_057812.1, from coordinate 7,098,503 downwards.
CAATCTTTTTTAATCGGACGAAGTTTGTTATTGGGAACGGTACATCTACGAGATTTTGGGAGGATATGTGGCTAGGAGATACGCCCCTCACGCTTCAATATCCTTCTCTCTATAGCATTGTTCAACGGAGAGATGCAACCGTTGAGACAGTATGTCAGTCCACACCCCTTAATACTCACTTCAGGAGAGCGCTAGCCGGAAGCCGTTGGGAAGCCTGGCTCCATCTTGTGAGAAGATTGATGGATGTTCAACTAACTCAACGTCCCGATCAGTTGTGTTGGAAGCTAACTAGGAATGGAGAGTTTACGGTTAAATCCATGTATTTGGATGTTATTAATTCTAGCTCTATTCCTATTTCGAAACATGTGTGGCATGTCAAAGTTCCCTTGAGAGTTAAAGTGTTTATGTGGTTTGTACACAAATAAGTCATTTTAACTAAGGATAACTTGATAAAACGCAACTGGACTGGATCCACTAGATGTAGCTTCTGTGACCAAGATTAATCCATCAAACACCTCTTTCTTCATTGCCCCTTGGAAAAAATTCTTTGGCAGTCTGTGCACATAGCCTTTAATATTACTCCTCCGATTAGTATCAACACGTTATTTGGGACGTGGCTTGATGAGGTTGAGCTCCAAATAGCAAGACACATTAGCGTAGGAGTATGTGCTTTACTATGAGCTATCTGGAATTGCAGAAATGATTTGGTCTTTAACAAAACAACAAACACTCATTTTTTGCAAGTTATCTTCCGAGCTACGGCGTCGATCCGTATGTGGTCGCTACTCACTCCGACGGAGGCTAGGGAGCGTTTGGTTACTGGATCAATCCGATGGGAGATGATAGCACGGGATATTTTCAATCGGTTTGGATGGCGGTCATGTAATAAGATAGGCAATTAGTTTTCCTATCCTTATCTTGCTAGCCGGTTGTGGCTTTATTTGTGTTCTTTTGCTCTCTGTGAGCCTTTTTGGTACTTTGTTGAGACTTGTAGACTGCCGTCGAACCTTTTTGTTTGGTAATAAAGTTGGCCGTATGTATCGTTCTGATGCAGAGGCCGGGATGCCTCCTTTTTGAAAAAAAAACTTTCATATGTTAAGGTATTGGAAGACAATAAAAATGTTTCTAACTCGATGCAGGTAATTTACATGGCCTCCTCCGTGTTGCATTCATGGCGGCTGCTACAGGGATTTGGTGGAGACAGCCTGCTGCGGGCTGGAAAAAGTATCTCACGAAGAATACTATATTTCTCAAAGAACTACATTTCCAAACAAAATACTAAATGTTTTTCCTACACAATTTATAATATTTGAATAGTATAAATTTGCTTCAAAATTCCTTTGGTGCAAGTGCACATGTTGATAATTTCAGATTATGGCAGGGAACACCCCTAAAAAAAAGATTATGGCAGGGAACATATGAATTATAGTAGGATGATGAAAGACGTAAGGCCAATCATAGTGAAAAAAGGTGGTCCGCGGGAGCAGAGAATACATACCTGACATATCGGTTTACTTTTAGCGATGCCAATGTTACTTAGCTCATTGACAATCTGGGCTATAGTAGGCCTTCTGGTTCGGTCGTCCTCCACACATTTTAATGCTATTTCGATGCATGTCCTCACTTCTTCAGATAAATGGGATGACATTGTTGCTTGCAGCCTCATTCGCCAGTTTTCACATACCTAAAGAATTGAAACATAATGCCAAAAAAGGCATGCACGAATAGGGGTAAGCCACAATAAAATATTTGGGATTTTTTCCCGTGACATCGGATCTTTTTTCCTTACATGCTTAATAAATTCTTTTGGAGGTGTGTCTGCACAGTTGAAGTAGCCATCCTTTCCTGCCATTATTTGTATGATTATGACCCCGAGACTGAATATGTCAAACTTCGGACTGATTTGTTGTCTGTTGATGTATTCTGGTGGCATATATCCACTGCACTTCATCAAATATAGTTATTTTTCTATAAGTTTGAGAAAAGGAGTTGATTAATTACTTCTGAGTTATTAACTTACCCTGTTCCTTTCATATCTCGGGATTCTGTGATATAGGTTTGCATCGCATCAAATAATCTTGACAAACCAAAATCACCAAGTTTTGCTACCATATCCTTATCCAACAAAATATTGGCAGGTTTTAAGTCCAGATGGTAAATGGGAGCATCAACATTATGAAGGTAATGTAAACCCTCACATATATCTTTTATTATTTTGTAGCATTTGTCCCAATCAAGTGTGCAAGGTTCAGCTGCAGACGTAAATAAAAAACATGTTACTGTTAAAATAGAAGGTATATTAGTACTATCAAGTTTGTTTTCTATAAAACATAATCCGCCGTACTGCCTATTTTTGCTCCTAGATGCTACCAAATAATGGTTCTGTTATCTACCTCAACCCTAACCCCTTATCTCATTTCTTGTTGGTTGCTAGCTCAACAGCTAGCCCAAGAATGAATCATGTGTATGGATCCAAGGGTGAGTAAGTAGATCATGTTTACCCCCTTATGTAGTTATTTATGCTGTAGAAAATTCAAATATAGTTTAGTAGAAGTAGAGCAGAATCATACCAGAAAGTTGATCAGCAAGGCTTCCACCCTGCATGTATTCCAAACAAATCGCTCTTTCTACCACACTAGCAGAAACAGGTTTTCCTTTGTAATCGACAACTATCTGTGCTGTATGGTAGCAGTAGCCAACTAACCGTACAATATTTTTGTGTTTGACCCTCATTAGAATATTAAGCTCATTCTTAAACTGCTCATCATCAATCCACACCACTGGATGAAGTTTTTTAACAGCAATCTCTTCTCCATTTTCCATGACCCCCTGTTAAAAATCTCAGACTTTATGGCACACCATTCGTGTTGTCAACGGTAGGTTTCATTTGAAAGTTGGAAGATGAAGTAATAACCATACCTTGTAAATAACTCCATATCCACCACGGCCAACTATGTTTTTCTCAGAAAAATCATTTGTAATATTTTCTATGGACTTGAATGACCACTCAACAATATCAATCTTATTCAGTTCTTCTATGATCTCATTTATAGTATGCCTCTTCACTAGATTGAACTCCACGCATTTTAGAGCTATTTCGATGCATGTTCTAACTTGATGTGAAGTACGCTTCGATATTGTGGCTTCCATCCTATTTACCCATATTTCATATATCTGCAAAATTGAAACACAATTCCTTAGTATGCATGCTCAGATGTTTTTTCTTAGTGGGAAAAAAAAGATTCCATAATATAAGTGCTTTTTCTTACAAGCTTAATAAATTCTTCAGGAGGAATATCTGCACATTTGATGTAGCTCTCCCTTCCTGCCATTATTTGCAAGATAATAACGCCCAGACTAAATACATCGAACTTTGGTGTAATTTGCCGTTTACTGATGTATTCTGGTGGCATGTATACACTGCGTAGTACAAAAGGAATTTATTTTCACGAAAAGCTCATAAAAGAATCCGATTACTTCTCATGGTTGTTAGCATACCTTGTTCACAAAACTTCTGATGTGTTGAAGGTCTCTGTTGAACGTCTAGAGAAACCAAAAACCCCAATTTTGGGCATCATGTCGTTATCCCGCAAAATTTTTGTAGGTTTTAGTTCCAGATGGTAAATAGGATACTTGAATCCTTCATGAAGGTAATGTAAACCCTCACATAATCCCTTAATTATGTTGTAACATATGTGCCAATCAAGCGTACACGATTCATCTATATTAGTAAGCAAAATTTGTATTACCAAGATGTAAAGTTAAGGTACCATTGTTCTTACATGCAAAAAAGATAGTGTAAGTAGAACATAATCATACTCGAAAGATGTGTGTCAAGGCTTCCTCCCTGCAAGTATTCGGAGCATAAAGCTCTTTCTTCCACTCTAGCAGAAACATGTTCTCCATTGTGCTCAGCAGGCACTTGTTCTATATGATGGCAGTAACCAACTAAACGTACGGTATTTTGATGTTGGACCCTCATCAGATTATTAAACTCAATTTTAAGTTCCTCGTCGTGAAGCCCCCGCATGAGATGAAGCTTCTTCACAGCAATGCATTCCCCATTGTCCTGTACTCCCTGTTAAAACATATCTATTAGGTTACTATATGCTAACATATAGTGTTGTTAGTTAAGAATTTAATATTATGGATGATATAGGTATTAATAGATATTAATATAGATATTAATGATCCTAGGAAGTTTTGTGTTGGAGAAGTAGGATCGCCATCAGGATATCTCTCTCGTGAGGCGGTCAGATTTCGCCCGCGGACTTCCGGTCGTTACTGTGAGTGTGTCAGAGATCCAAAGAGAACTCGACAGCACCGATAGTGGGTAGAAGCACGGGAGAGCTAAAATGTGTTGATTGTTGACATGGTTTGGCATTGGCGGTTTGGCGTCCTTGCTGAAGGGGAACATTGTCTCGGATTTCCGAGGACGTTTTTGCTTGGGTGTGCCGGTGGTGCGCGTAGTGAGATCACACCATTCTCCAGAGAAAGGATTGGAGCCAAGTGCGATTTCCGCTGGATGCGGTGTACGTTGTGTGTGGTTGCTGGGCCATAGGAGCTGAGGTGGACTTCCGAACTTAGAGCATCTGCAGCCGGGCGCCTCAAACCCGCCTTATACGTCCGGGCGGGCCGACCGGTCATTGTCCGGTCATGATTTTTTGATCCAGATGGGCCCTCAAACGCCCGGGCTGACCGGCACCCCCATATCCAGCCCTAATATGCATGCCCACCACGTCGGATCCGGCCCACGCTGGCCCACCTGACCCCACGTAAAATCCTCTCCATCCGCTCGCCGGACCAAACCCTAGCCCCTTCACTCCCCCCCACTCCCCTGCACCATCCAAGCTCGTCTCCGGCTCCTTCCGGTCGTCTCCAACATGGCGGGCAACGGATCTAAGTCCTTCCCCTCCAGATCCGTCGACCCCTAGCTCATCCCACACGGCCCCGAGGAGGAGATCGCCGTCCGGCTTGCGCTCCGCCGCGCTCGGGACGAGGCCCGTGGACGGCTGCGCTCGAACTCCATCTGTCGGGAATCCATTGCATCCGCTTAAATGGCGCATGGATCCGGCGCTAGGCCGACCATAGTTGCCTCGCCGGAGGCCATGCGGTCCGTCTGGAGTCTGAACGCGCTGGCGAACGCGCAACCCCTCCGGTGGCGCGCCGATATTGGGGACGCACCATCGTCCCACGAGGCCATGGCACAGCGTGCCCGCCGTGCAAGGCACCGGGCGCGGGAGGCGGCGGCGGACGTCGGCGAGGCGGAGCCGCAATCTCCGGTGCTCCGTATGGCGCATCAGTCAGGGTGGCACAACCGCATCGTCATCGACGTCCGTGACTCGTCCTCGGAGGGATCCGTCATTGATCTGACGTTCACCGGCACTGTTCGGGTTCCGGTCTCCGACGAGGAAGAGTATGGCATGGGAGATGGCGGCGCCTTGAGTCTCGTGAGCCGACTCGTGTACCATGCCCTACCCTACCTTCCCGGCGACCGGACCAACACTCTGAGGGGCGTAGCCAGCCGCCGAACATGGCCAGGGCAGAGCCGGGCGGGTGGGAGCAGAACCGGACGAAGCTCCCGTCAAAGATCGTTGCGTTGCATGTAATAATATGGATTTGAGGTATCCAGATGTGAAATGCGTTTTTTGAGAAGTTACCGGTCACTATCCGTCCGCGGGCGTTTGATGGGTCGGATTTGCCAAGTCCGGCTGTAAATGCTCTCAGTTGGGCTTATGCCTCGACTACACACGCAGCCAGAGACTCAGTTGGAGAAGGGAATCAAAAGGATCTGGTGTGCTGGAAAATATGAGATGGTTGAATATTGTGTTGTTGTATTGATCTGGCCCGTGTATGGGGTATATATAGAGGTACAATGAAGGGAGAGAGACTTGGAGTAGAGGGCAAGTCGTACACGATTTAATCCTATTCTATCTCCAACTCCTAATCTCTAACTTAAACATAATTATACTTCTAACATTCCCCCTCAGTCGTAGCGGGAGTGAAACGGACGATTACGACTGAATTTGAAGTCTTGCTCTTTTGTCCTCTTCTCCGCTACGCCATCATCAACTGCGGCTCTGATGGGTCGGCAGTTAAGGCGGTGACTGTGTCCCCTTCTGGTGCATTCCTGCCTTCTCCTCTATTCCCTCCCGCAGTCACAGCGGGAGTGTCGTGGACGCAAGTGACGAGGCAGATGCTGTTGACTGGAGTTGTTGCCGATGAGTTGCTGTAGACGTAGCCCCGTATGTCGATGTCGAGGTAGCCGATCATGATGATGTAGCCGTGGTCGAGGTAGTCATGGTCGATGGTGTGATCGTCGTAGATGATGAAGCCGCACAAAGCCGGAGGCGCAAAAAAATGTGCTATGACGGAGCTGCAGACGTGGACGATGCACCTTGCGGATGTCAGAGGATGCCGTCGGCGATGAGTCCACCGATTTTGCCAAGACCGGAGGAAGCCCATCGAGTACACATCGGTTTTGCCAGAACTGTGTGACCGTGTAGGGTCGTCACTGTAGTGACGCCGTGTCGATGCAGTCGTGCCGTCGTGGATGACGCGGTCGATGCCGTCGTCGTGACGCGGTCATTGCCGTCGTCGAGGTCACGTCTTGCAGAAAAGTCCGTCAGAGGATGCTAGGTGTCCATCTTGTGGACGAGGCGGTGTGTACTCGATGCCACCCTTTTCTGTGGGCATTATTTGATGTTCTCATTGATATATTTATATATAATTTTTGTTTTTTAAGCATGGAGTTGCAAAGTTTAATTATTTTAAGTGCATGAGCAATTTGAAATGTTAATTTTTTATACATTTGTGCTCCGGCACAGTTAAGACAATTTTACAGGTTGCATCTTTCTGGAAGTTAAAACTTGAATTTTGTAATGTGTTAATGTTACAATTATTATTATGAGCACACACAAGGCCCCCTAGCGTCGCTCGTCAGGCGATGCCAGGGGAAAACCTAGTGCCGCCACGTTTGTTCTCCCTGCCCTGATCTGTTTGCCGCCACTGCCGCTGGCCTCCGCAGCGCGGTGGCGTCGGGCCCCGCTGTCGAAGCTGCTCGGGAGTCGGGAGGGGGGGCGGTGTTCTCTCATGGGGCACTGGTGGTTTACTCCGCGGTCTGGGGAGGTGGTGGTAGGCCTTCTAGCGGGAGAGTGCCGGGGCGGCGGCCCTGGGCTGGGCGTGGCGTCGTATGGAGGCGGCTCGAGCGGCAGGCATGGTAGTGCTCTGCCGAGCGCGTGCTCCGTGTTGGGTGGCTGGTGGCTTCCTCCACTGGTGCGTGCGTGCTCAGTGTCTGGTGGATTGACTTCTTGTGCGGCACCGGATCTGGTTGGCGTGTGTGCGAGTTCTGTGCGACTCCAGCGTGGGTGGCTTGGCATCGGCTGCCGGTGGCGTTGTGGCTTGGTGGTCTCTGCGGTTGTCCAAATCCACCGGGATCCGGATCTGAACCATACGGGTGCGACGGCGCCGGTGTGGTGGTCCTCTATGCTGTAGGCAAGATGGGTTGCAGGCTCTTTCGCAGCTGCACAGATGGAGGTTGGTGGTGCGGTGACGACGTACTTGGAGGTGGGAGCGGGGCTGCCATGGCGGCATGAGGGGTCATAGTGGTATTGCCAGCCGTATTGGTGGTTATTGGCAGCACTGGGCTGGCTAGCGCGCTTGGTTGCAACTGGTGGCGGCTGGCTGGATTGGCTATGCTGGCGACGGGTTTGGTGAGTTCCAGGTGAAAACCTCGTCCTAGGACGTCGCCTCCCGTGTCATCTCGGTCTCCATCTCTTCGGCTGAAAACCCAAAGCTTCGGCCTTGGTTGAAGAGCTACGACATCGATGGCGACCGTCGTCGCTTCTCCCATGGGAGCGATGCCTTGGAGATCCCTTCTATCGTTAGTTTGAATGCAATGACCATCAAGTTTGAATGCAAATAGGATATGTGCTTGCCCAAGTGGCCATGTTTGCAGGTAACACCTCCGAGTGGCCTATATTTTGAGTGTTGATTAATTTTCGTTCCGGCAAATTTCAGGCGCTCGATACGTCCTTTTTTAGCAAAGTTCATGCAGGATTTTTCCGTGTGCTAGATATGAGAGAGGAAGAATCCCGACTGTTGTCGTGGGGGGTCGTTTCTCCTTCTTCTCCTTGTGATATATCTTTGTTATGCACTAGGGGAAGAAGGAGTAACGACCATCACCGATGGTCGAAAAATTAGTGAGGGAGTGTGTCCACCATATATGAGAGAAGAAGAATGCCGACTGTTGTCGTGGGGGTCGCTTCTCCTTCATTCTCGTGTGCTAGACATTTTGGCTTAATGCACTCGGGGACGAAGGGAGGAGCGACCATCACCAAGGGTCAAATATATACACCACGTGAGCTGAGAGTTTTCAAAAAAGACTCGACGGACCGATAGTCAACCTGTGCTGAATAATAAGATCTAATTTAGTTTTTGTAGTACATATATTGAATTTTGGAAGTTTAATCTTTGAACTATGAACATAGGAAATATCGTCGGACGACGAAAGTCTCGTGGAGTGCTCCTGGTGTGGCGACAACCGGGGTTTCTACGACATGCCTCACTTGGTAGAAAGTTGGCGCTTCAGCATTAAGCTCTAGGAGACCTTCGATGTTGAAATGGTACGCAACGACGCCAAGTGTTTTTTTAATTAAGGTCGACTTCTTCTTCAACGTGTATTTTTTGTTTTTTACAATTTGACTAGCTTATCCCATGCCATGCAAGACACTATGTTTTGGAGAGGATGAATTTTGAAGATCATGAAAATATGGAAACAAACATAGTTCACCTAAGGACCCATCATGGTTTTGATTTTCCTGTAAATCTATACAATTCTGTGAGCGTATCCCATTTTGGTTGCCCGAATTGTGAAGCACTTTGCAAGGCATATGATTTCCATGAGGGTGTGCTTGCCACCATGGATCTTGGTGATCCTAACATCGAGGAAGACAATATGTACATTTGGGTCGTTGTTGATACGCTTCTAATTCTACCGCTATGTGAGTTTCTTAAACATAGTTATTAAGTAATTTATATTGTTTATTTCAAAATAGTTGACATCTTATTTCCATTGATAACTTATTTTCATTCTTCAAAGGATGTGCGAAAGATGGTAGACAAAACCTACTACATCCATGGCGCATAATTAACTTATCAGGAGAAAAGTCATCTGATCTCATTTATTAATGATCTTTAGAATTACAATATCTATAATCAAACTCTTGCACATTATGGTCAATACGTGCCACTAGTGCACGTGTTGAACTACGGTAACATCCATGGAGATGGCATGGTAAGATGTATATTGCTAACTACGAAGTTATTACTATGTTTTCAACAGAAAATCCCAAAGGATTGTGTGCCTCATCTGATGTTTTCGAAAGGTCGCCTTGATGTTATGAGCTTACGGCCAGGTCATCCTATGCATCACAGCTGTTCATACCAGATTTCTAAAACCGATGAAGACATGACAATCAATGATTGGAAACAATTTATGGTCAGTCGTAGGGAGGTACTTGGAAGAAACATTGTGCGACGTGCAAGAATTGAAGACAGGATAATCTCCATTCTCCATAATGGAGAGTCAGGGCCTATCTTGTTTTATGCTATTTTACCTAAGAGAGTGTAGTAGGTCCTATTAGAGAGGAGTAGGTCCGATACAATGTGTTATTATGTGGTACAATGTGTTAGAGTTGATGATGATGATGAGGAGGAGTTGTGATTATGACTAGTGACCAACTTGCTATATGATGTCTTATTGACGAAAATAATGATCATGAGGAGGTGTTATATGACAATGATGTATTATGATGATAAGTTATTAATGATATGATGATGATGATGTAATAATTCATTATGATATAATAACTCATTATGATGGAAAAACAATCTCTAAATTGCTATGTATGAAAACTTGTATAAAGATATATGAATACAACATGAAATAAAAAAGAAATAGAATCGGAATAATAGTAGTAGCGCGGGCTGCGAGAAGCGCTACTACTAAGTGGATGTACCAGTAGCGTGGGTAGACCCACGCTACTGCTAACCGTTATCTGTAGAGTCGTAGCAGTAGCGCTGTCACCCGCGTTGCTAGTAGGCCAAAAAATCGCGCTACTGCTAGGATTTTCCCTAGTAGTGATCCCCGCCCCTCAATAGAGTAAAAAACCACGGGGACGCGGGTTTCAGGCCCCCGTTGCCATCCTGAGGCCAAGAGGTGTTTTAAGTTTCGTGCGGACCAACTTTTTGTTGCGGCCCAGCCAACCAAACAGGCTGATTTCTTCTCCCATGGCCTGGCTGTGGGTAATGCGACTAACCAAATGTCTCATACAAATTACTAATTAAGGAGTACTCTTTGCAAAAAACACTCCACTTTTGCAAGTCGCGACAAGTGGCACACATGCAGCGCGCCACTTGTCGCAACCTGAGAGTTTTCCCTTTTTCATAGATCCGTTTATTTAGAACATTTTATCTTTTAAACCATGCATTCAAATCTCGAACCGTTTTCACCATTGGATTCCTTGCATCGAGATCTTCAAAACTAGATCTCATGTTGATAGGTTTTGACGAACTTTTTTTTTCACGAAAAAAACCGCATGAAAAAAACCGGGCGAAAAAACAGAACCGGAAGCACGGTTTTTTTCCCTTTTAGAAAGAGGCACACCTGTGCCTCTCGCAAAATCACAACCGTGCCTCTCGTGGAAGCAAAACCGTAACTCTCGTGGAAGGAAAAAAAACAAAAAACGCTTTTTTTTCGTTTCCGAGAGACACGGCTGTGACTCTCGCGAAAGCACTACCGTGCCTCTCGCAAAAGCAAAACCGTGACTCTCGTGAAAGAAAAAATAACAGAAAACACGTTTTTTTTTCTTTCTGAGAGGCATGGCCGTGACTCTCGCGAAAGCACAACCGTGCCTCTCGTAGAAGCAAAACTGTGACTCTCATGAAAGAAAAAAAATAGAAAACGCGTTTTGTTTTTCCCTTTCTGAGAGGCACGGCCGTGAATCTCGCGAAAGCACAACCGTGCCTCTCGCGGAAGCAAAACCGTGACTCTCGCGAAAGAAAAAAAACAGAAAATGCATTTTTGTTTGTTTCCGAAAGGCACGGCCGTGACTCTCGGTAAAGCATAACCGTGCCTCTCGCAGAAAAAAACCGTAACTTCCGCGGGAAAAAGAAAGAAATGTGTTTTTTTCGCGCAAACATTTTTTTCCGATTTTTTTATCGAAAAGCTAAGGAAGACAGGGGGAAACAAAAATATCGAAAAACCCCTGAAAAAAGAACGTTTAAAAAGCCGAAAATGCACGCGGAAAATAAAAAAAACAAAATCCGGAGGAAGCGTCCAAAGCGTGACACGTGGCGAATAGCTGAGAGCGCGCCAAGTGCCGCTGATCGTTGCGAGGCTCGCGAAGGAGGTGCTCCTTAACTAGTTGCTCCGGCGTCTCATAAGTGATCACCAGTTTGCAACCTTTTATAAACTTTTCTCTATATGGGCCAGACTATATGGGGTGCCTCAGAACCTCCATCCCGAAGATGGTTATGTGGAAGTTGGATCTCTGGTGTAGATATGGCAAGTTTAGAGAGAATGACTTGACTAGGATCCTAGCTGAACTCAATGATGATCCTTCCATGTTTCGTATCAAGCTGAGTTACAGCCATCTAAAGAAAGTTTGAGTTACAATATATAGTAAATTCCAGTTTTTGCCACATTTTACCTCATTTAGTGTTTTCCCCAATTTTCGCTAAATACCGGCCATTTGGCCAGAACTGTTGCTGCAATTTTTGCTAAATACGATAGGCTCCCATGGTGCTAAGGATAGCAGCTGAGGGTTGTGTTTTGGCTCCAGTTTCTGTAGTCTTCTGGCAGGAAGAGGTATATATGTTTAAAGACGAATATTGCCAAAGATGAGAAACAACCCGAATTTTTAAACGTGCAGCTGTGTTGGGTCGTCGTCTTGAGCGCATGCTCATGTCCGTCAATTTCCTTCCCGACATGTGGTTAATACAAAGTGCAATTAAGTCAACCCAATCATAGAGTCCACAAAGAGGATTAACACGCATGAAAAGCACATGGTCCCCGACGTATCCGTGTACCATCCCATCCCTTGAGTTTCTCAGCAAGATATCACGTGCATGCATTTAGTGCGTGTTTCAAATTTTTAAAAAGCTATAACTTTTGAACCGAGTATAAAAGTTAAGATCCGCTTTCACCGCTAGGTTCCTGGCGACGAGCCCTTTAAAACTAGATCTCATATGAGTATGTTTTGACTAACGTTTTTAGCAACTTTGGATACTACAGAAGCAACTTTAGTGTTATAGGAAAGCAACTTCTAATTAGTCTGTGTAGTATGAATGCCTATCATCGAAAATTCCTTCAAAGTTGATTACCATACTACCAGGTTAATTAGATTCACATCTAAGTTTTCTACCATAACTAGCAAGTATTCTACCATAACTAGTTTCGCCTCCAAGTTGATAGTATTATACGCAACTTAGTTTCTGAGGTAGGCTACCAATATCCTAAGTTGTGTGCCATGACTAACGAGTAGCTTAACATCATCCTAAGTTGCCCATATATGGAAGGATTCATCCACTATAGTACGTTGATCTTTCACGAACTCGTCCGACCAACTATATGAACCCAACAATGACATAAGATGCATTAATTTCATTACAAGAAAATTCTAAAAGGATATAACTTTCAAACTGCGTGTTGGAATTATGATCTGTTTTCATCGTTGGGTTTCTCGTGATGAACTCTTCAAAACTAGATCCCATATGAATATGGTTTGATTCTTTTTAAAGCAACGTTGATGCTAGATGAGACAACTTAAGTGCTAAATTGGAGCAACTTTGATGCTAGATGAAGTGCATTGTGTGTATTAGTGATTCACCTACTAGCATACTAATAGTTGTGTGCAATAGTCTAATAGATGGTTACCATGGTTGCTAAGTTGCATACATCAAGAACTAAGTTGTCGATAGTTTAGTTGCCTACGATACTGTGAAAGTTGCTTACCGCAGAGTGGAAAATTTCCTAACATGGCTTCTAAGCTGCCTGCCTCAGAAACCAAGTTTCCTATATTGCTATGAAGTTGCCTACACACCCCAATTGCCTAAATAGTATGAAAGTTGTCCATCAAGGGACCGAAGTTTCCTACAATGTTGAAAAGTTTTTGTGGGTTATAAGTTGTCTATCATGATTCCAAATTTCAAAACTATGTGGAGATGGATGGTGTGATAGCCTTATTCTTTCCTTTTCTTGGGGAGTGCGTGTGGGTGTTGGCTAGCCAAGTCGTGGATGTTGGTTGGTTGCATAAGTAGTGACATATGATAAGTTGCATAGCGAGTGATGAGAAGTTTCATAGGGGCGGATCAGACAGTTTCCCACAAGCCTACACAAGTTGTTCATAATTTTTGCATGAGTCGCCCATGAAAATTATTGAAATCTCCAGATATAATGATGGAAAATACACATGAGTTGCTTGTTGAATGCACTGGAGTTGCACAAAAACACCCCAAAAGTTGCTAACTTTTTTTGTCTGATATTCGGGTTGCATAACGATCTTAAAATGCCAGTCATCCGAGCATCGCCGATAGGTAACTTCATAGTGTTTTAGATAACTTAGGAAAAACACAATGATAAGCAGCTTCACAATTGTAGGCAACTAATTTGCAAAGTTAGACAACTAAGCAGTAATGATACGTAACTAATTATCAATAGCAGGTAACTGGACATCAATGGTTGGTCAATTTCATAGTATTGTAGGCAACTGGGCATCACTGATAGGCAACTGAATATCCATGGTAGGCAACTGAGCAACCATGGTAGGCCAGTTGTGATAATTTTAGCAAAATTCATTGATACACATAGTGCAATGAAGTTACTTATATGTAGCACTAAAGGTGCCTCATATTTTTGTGTGATTTTCTAATTTTTACACAAACCAACCTAATAGATAGTCCTACTAGGCTAAAAATGAAGTTGCTTTCCTATAGCACTAAAGTTGCCTCTATCGTACCCAAAGTTGCCTTGAAAAAAAGTTGCCCAATCCTCATGAATAGAAACCATGTATCCAGTTGCCCACAATCATCCATACAGTTGTCTAAAACCATGTATCCAGTTGCTCAATCCTTATGAACAGAAACATTACGAAGACCATAATTTGGCTTATATGTAAAGGTTTTAGATACCTTTCGATTTTGTGTTGTGGAGATGTGTCAAGAACTTATCTCCTCGGGATGGGATCCCTTGATATGATCGTAAATACTTGGCAAATAATCATAGAGGGGGAGCGGTATGGAGCTGGTCATGGGGACGTAACTAAAACCGTGAAGTGTTTTTAGTGGATTAAATTTATCTGTGAAATCTACAAAAATGAACATGTGTATGTTGTTTATCCCTTTTTCAGGCGCCATGGTTGCCCGCAATCACCTACACAGTTGCCTAAAACTAACTATCTAGTTGCCCACAATTAACCATACAATTTGCCTAAAACCATGTATCCAGTTGCCCAATCCTCATGAAAAGAAAACTGGTCAGGTTTACTAGCTGGAGATATGAGGCACATGACTACGTGTGTGTGTGTGCACGCGCGCACATGTGTGTGTGTTTTCTCATCTGCTACTGCCTATGTGCCCAAGGAAAACTGTGGAGTTCTTCATGCATGGACTACACACGAGTTGCCAGGTGAGCTTAGTCTTTTCTACATCTAGTCGCTTTATCTATATACCAGGTCAGACTGGGGCTACATACGAGTTGTCTGATAAATACATTGTAGTTGCACCAAAACACCCCAAATGTTATTGGCTTTTTTAAGTACAACTCAAGTGCATATATGTCACGTAGTTGTTTTTCTTTTCTACCCCCAATAGGCTCTGTTGGGTGAACATAGTCTTTTCTACATGTGTCTGTGTTTATCAATATAGGAAGTTGTTGTTGTCACCTCCTTATTGCAACGGAAATGGTTGGCTCAGTGGGGACAATGTCTCCCCCTTGGCGCGTCATCTAGTTGTGAACATCGTGTTTGCTCAGGAGCAGCGGAGAGGGCATCATCAGACAACGGTCATAGGTTGACGGCTAGATTAGCATCTCCATTTGTAGTGTGGACTCTTTGTCCATTGCGGGGACCTTAATTAGGAGGGGCGGATTTTGCTCCTCTTTTCATCTGAGGAGACGTGATCTGACTTGATTCGGAGGGAGCAATGGACGCTGAGGGGCTCTGAGAACGCCCCCTCGTCGTTTGGAGAATTTCGGACATACATACTTGTTTGGACAAATTAGATGACCGTCATTGGTTAAAAGTGTCTAGAGAGGCCGATCCCGACATTTGGGGTGATTTGGTGATCCGCGTTGGAGTTGTCCTTATGATAAGCGACTTAGAGGTGTAGCTAGTCAATTGGTAGTCATGGTACCAACTTACAAAGATCATCCGCTCATAGGTAGTCATACTACCGAAAAAATGAGTTGCTTTCCTGTAACACTAAAGTTGCCTCAATAGCACACAAAGTTGCTCGGAAAAAAAGTTTGTCGAAACCTGCTCATATGGGATCTAGTTTTGAAGAACTCGTCGCGAGAAACCCAACGGTAAAAACTTTTTAAAGTTTTTGATCCCAGAATAAATGCAGGTGGGATATATAACGTGAGCACATGGGACAAGTCGTTTTCCTTTTCTAGGTGTTCCTGTGGGACGCGTGGGTGCTCTTTCCTATTATGAGAGAACGCTCGCTCCCCCGACCGGGCGCTCGGGCGCCGACTAGTCGCGTCTGAGAAACAATGCTCTGTTTTTATGTTTTTGTGTTTCATAATATACTTGAGTAAGAACGTTTTTGACATTAGTGTAATGTCAAAAATGTTTTTATATTATGGGACAAAGGGAATAGAAAGCAAAATATGCTAGTAGTAATCGTACAGTACCTTGAAAACTACTCCATGGCCACCACGACCAATTATGCGCTCCTCGGAGAAATTGTTTGTGATATGGTTCAAGAACTCGTATGTAATTTCGTTCGTCTCCATGACGGGCTCGACGGCGACGATCTCAGCGTTCGGAAACAACTTCTTCCGCAGCCTGCCCAGGACATCGACGGGGTTAACCACGCCGACGACCGTGATCTTCCCATGCTTCGTGTTCACAGAAATCACCTCGATACCTGAGGCCCGTACGTTGTTGTCCACGTCAGAAACGGATTCACAAACAAAACTGGAAAGAAGAGAAGTTGTAGTAGTACCACGGAGAGTAGAGAGTGCTTTGATCGCCTTCCTGCTCTGGCTGTCGTCTACCTCAACCTTCACCACGATCTTCTGCAATCGTCAGAGAACAAAACGAGATGAGCAAAGTCTGCAATCCTTCCTTAGAGAACAGAGCGAGATGAGCAACCGAGGCCTGCAAATCAGCATCTACAGGGCATGCAACAACTACAAATGAATCAGCAAGAGTTCTCAGCTATAATCACCTTCCTGGCAGCCATCAAGTCAAAGCCAACGGGGGTAGAGAGAGAGAGAGAGAGAGAGAGAGAGAGAGAGAGAGAGAGAGAGAGAGGAAAGGAGAAGGCAAAATAGATCTGAGTCGGCCGAAGGGAGATCCAAAATCCTGCTCGACTGGAAGAGTACTAGTACAAGGAGTCAATTATTGGCAAGCAAAATATCTTGGTGGCCGTGACATCGCTATCTCCCATCTGCTGCGCTGTGGTTTGCCCTCGCACACTCATACTGTGGGGTCCGTTGTTAGCCGAATCAGACCAGAAACTTCCCATCTATTCATCTTATCATGGCAATACAGCGAATACCAGAAATAATAAAAATTACATCCAGATTCGTAGACCACCTAGCGACGACTACAAGCATTCAAGCGAGCCAAAGGCGCACTGCCGTCATCACCCCTCCCTCGCCGGAGTCGGGAACAACTTTTTGTAGTAGACAGTCGGAAAGTCGTCGTAAGGCCCCATAGGACTAACGCATCAGAACAGCAACAGTCGCCGATGAAGATAAGCTTAGATCAGAAGAATCCAACCTGAAGACACATGAACAAAGACGAATAAAGACATGATCCAAGCAGATCACCAATGACAACCACCGACCGAATCCCGTGAGATCCGCCAGATACACACCTCCACACGCTCTTCGATGATGCTAGACGCACCACCGGGATGGGGGCTAGGCGGGGAGAATCTTATTTCATGTTCAAGAAACCGCCGCCGTCTTGTCTTCCCGAGCAGGACCGAAACCCTAACAAAATTTGAAGAAGCACCAAAAAATGGAGCCCTCCCACCGGCAAATACCGAGACCACACCAGACTTGTTTCCGTGGAGTATCTAAGTTCTGTACCCACCCCCATTCTTCTCAGGGCCGGCCCTGGGGCATGGGCGACGGGGCGACGGCCCAGGGCCCAGGCGAGGGGGGGGGGGCACATGATGGAGTATATACATATACTATAGCCCAGCAAAAAGCAAGTTAAAAATTACAAAAGAATTAAATAAAAGAAATAGGATGGCCCATGGTAGGCGGCCCAGATATAGCTAGTGATCGCTGATCAGGCCTGTCGCTGATGGATACGCGTAGGCGAAGCCGAAGCAGCGCCGTGACTCACGCCCGTCGTCCTTCTCGCTCGCTCCGTCGCTCGGCGCCGTCGCCCTGCCCTCGCCTCGCCGGCTAGCCGTTGCCGCCACACAGCAATCTGGCAGGCAGGCGGCAGCCCGGCCAATCAGCCATCCGGTGATCCGGCATCCGGCACCGACTGGAAGTCAAGACTCAAGAAGTCAAGAAGTCAAGAAGTACGGCAATACGGCAAGAAGTACGCATCCCTGTCCATCCCCAAACCTCAATTTGACAATCTCAGTAGCAGGTTATTTATTCTTTATTTAGTATGTACGCATTGTAATCCAATCTATCAATTTTTTGTCATTCTATGTAACATGTCTAGGGTTCCAATCATCTGATCTATAAATTTCTAATTTTTTGTATGCTCTTTTGATCTTTTCTTCATGATTTTAGGACATTAGCCTGCCATGTTACCTAAGAAGAAGCAATTGTCGGGTGCTGAAAAAAGGAGGAAAAAGGAAGAAAGTGATCTAAAAATTCTAGCACTGAAGGGTTCTTTGAATAACTACTTTACATCTTCAAGCAATGTTGATGTCAGTGAAGAACAAGGGCAAGAAACTACTTCTGAGCATGCAAATCCAGATGTTGAGGTGAATGAAGATGGTGCGAGCACAGGGGAGCAAATAAATTTTGAAGCTGATGCTGACAGTACAATGGAGGAAGAAAATTTGCAGCCTTTGTCTAATGATGAACAGGAAGATTCCCTTTCATTTATTTTTGATCCAAGAACATGGGAAGTTCTTGACAATAGCAAAAGGGATATTTTAATTGAGAAGGGACCTATTAGAGTACCGGATCTGGAGTTCGAGAAGGACACCATTGGTAGACACTTTTCATATGCTTTTTACTCCAGGAAGTTAAGTAATGGTGAGTTTGTTGACAGAAAGTGGTTGGTTTACCACAAAGGTGCAAACAAAGTATATTGTTTTTGTTGCAAGTTGTTCAAATCAAAACTGAGTAAGTCTATGCTGGCATCTGATGGATTGAATGACTGGAAGCGTTTGAGTGCGCGTCTCAAAGATCATGAGAACAGTGTTGATCATTTAACAAACATGAACACATGGAATGAAGTTAGGTTGAGACTAAGCAAAAATCAGACAATTGATGATGATATGCAAAGGGGGATTGCAAAGGAGAAGGAGCGTTGGAGACAAGTTCTGGTAAGAATAGTTTCAGCTGTGAAGTTTCTTGCAAAACATACTTTGGCTTTTCGTGGATCAAATGAGAAGTTGTATCAAGATAATAATGGTAATTTTTTGGGCACGATTGAAATGATTGCTGAATTTGATCCTGTTATGCAAGAACACATCCGGCGTATTCAAAATAGTGAAATCCATCATCACTATCTTGGACACAAAATCCAGAACGAGTTGATCTCAATTCTTGCTAATGCCGTGAGAAATGTAATTTTAAAGATCATCAAAGATGCCAAGTATTTTTCAGTTATTCTGGATTGTACCCCGGATGTGAGCCATGAAGAACAAATGACTCTCATTGTGCGTTGTGTCAATATGTCGAGCAACCTTCCGAGAGTGGAGGAGTTTTTCCTAGAGTTCCTAAAGGTTGAGGACACATATCGGGGTTGGGGCTTTTGAAGGTATTGATGGATACATTGAGTTCTTTTGATTTGAATGCTGCTGATGTGAGAGGTCAAGGTTATGACAATGGTTCCAACATGAAAGGACAATACCAAGGTGTTCAGAGTCGCTTCCTTAAAGAAAACCCCAAAGCATTGTATATGCCATGTGCATGTCATAGTTTGAATCTCACTCTTTGTGATATGGCAAAATCTTGCAAACAGGCTATTACATTCTTTGGTATTATACAACGGATATACGTGTTGTTTTCACGTTCTACTAAAAGGTGGAAGATTTTACTTGACAATCTTCCAAAAGGAACAAAACTAACTCTCAAGCCTTTGTCCAGTACTCGTTGGGAGAGTCGAATAAAGAGTGTGCAACCTATCAGGTACCAAACTATCCATGTAATTTCAGCTTTGAAGGAATTGGAGGAGACTTCTACTAATGACCCAGCAGCTGTAAGTGATGCTCAATCTTTGGTCAGTGCACTTGAGAATTTTGAAACTTTAGTTGGCATGGTTATCTGGCATGATGTTCTGTTCTCTGTAAATATGCTGAGCCAAAAGTTGCAGGAAAAGATGGTGTGCATTGATGCTACTATAAAACACATTGACGAGGTCATATTATATTTTAAGAAGTATAAAGATGAAGGCTTTCAAGCTAGTATTGAGATAGCAAAAGCCATTGCATCTGATATGGACATAGAGCCAGAATTTCCTTCAAAACGTCAACGGAAAAGAAAGAGGCATCATGATGAAATCAATGATCAAGAAGAAGAAATACAATTGTCAGCTATGGAATCCTTCAGAGTTAATTACTTTCTAGTCATCGTTGACAATGCAATTCTTTCATTGACCAGTCGCTTTGATCAGTTGAAGAAATTTGAAAAGGTGTTTGGTTTCTTATTCAATTCAAAAAATCTGAAGTCCTTGGATGATAGCAAACTACAGGAATGTTGCGCTACTTTTGCAAAAGCTTTTTCTGATGATAAATCATCTGATGTTGATCTTCATGATTTTGTCTCAGAGTTAAAAGTGTTGCAGGTAACTTTGCCAGATGGTTTGATGTCAGCGCTTGAGATTCTTCAGTTTGTTATGGCTGTAGATTGCTATCCAAATGTCTCTGTTGCCTATCGGATCCTCTTAACAGTGCCTGTGACTGTAGCCTCAGCTGAAAGAAGTTTCTCTAAACTGAAACTACTGGAAAATTATTTGAGGTCAACTATGTTGCAAGATAGATTGAATGGCCTGGCTATGTGCTGCATTGAGAAGGATATCTTGAACAATGTTGATCTTGATTGTGCCCTTAATGACTTCGCATCAAGAAATGCCCGAAGAAACTTTTTTTTGAAGCACTGAAGTATTATTGTTGTCGATGGAGTCAGTCTAATTTCATTCTTATTTGAGGTAATCATGTCATGTTAGTTTCATTTTGCTATCTTTTTAGTACCATTGTTTTTTATGGAGTCGGTTCGAATTTGGTTATTATTGTTCTCGATGGAGTCGTTTGAATTATTATACTCATACTTAAAACTAAAGATGTGTGATTGAAAGTTACTTTTAATAAGTTATATATATAACACACGTATACATATATATTGTCTTAGGACTTAGAACATAAGGGCCCATGTCGTCGAGTTCGCCTAGAGCCTTCCGAAACACAGGGCCGGCCCTGATTCTTCTTCCCAATACTAATTACCCAACCATAGAAATATCTTGCTGGTTGGCGCCTCCACCACACGTGGACTAGCAATTACGTAATCGCGATAAATGTTGTGTTGATTTGCCCGATGGATACCTATTGGACATAGAACCCATGGACATGAGCATGAATATGATGGTACCCGGGTATAGGTATACGCCCATGGTATGACTATAAAATTATTGGTACCGGCACCATACCCTACTAGGAGAAAAGTCCGGTGGAGGCTCTCTCCATCCAGCTGTGTGTGTGTGGAGCACGAACGTTTTTTCTCAAATTAGAACATGATCGCATTTATTGGGTGACTGGACTGGAGCACGTGACGGGAGAACCCCGAGGTACCCAAAAAGGAAGCTGAACGCGGGGACACCACACGGAGCGTGCGAAAGTTCAACGCGAGCACGTAGGCTAAGAGCATGTTCAACAGACGCACTACATAAGTCGCGTGCTGGAAAAATTGTCTACAAAGCACGTGCAATTAAAACTAGCGCTTTAGCAGCCGTGCTAATATCTGCGCGCGGTAAACAAGGTTCGGCGTATTGAAGAAAACGGCATCGCCCGCTGCATATTTGGTGGGCCTGCTCGCCCGCGCTGTAAAATCTGAACTGCTGCAGGTGAGATCGCCAGATTGGGCGTTATATTTTTATAACGCCGGCTGAAGCAAGCGTCTTGCTGCACACAAAAAAGGCTATTTCCGCGCTATAAAAATAATTTTACGCGTCGTGTGGTTGTCCGCATGTTGAAGATGCTCTTAGAGCAGAGCCGGATAGGCGCAGCCGACCAGGCATGTGAACGCTCACCTGCACCACTCGGCGGGCGCCGCCATCAGGAATCTGGACGTTGGCCATGGATGCATGCATGCATGTACGATCTCCAATACCATCATCTTCTCCCCGACTCTCCCGGCCCCACGTACGTGTCGTTTTCTATTCTGGAGACGGATCCGAACTATGCAACGTATATATAAGACAATAAACCAAGCACATATATACTCACCTGGACACGGTGGTCATCAACACGGACGGCACAAAGCGATCGATTACGTGCTAAAGCTAGCTACAGATCAAGACTTGGCAGCCGCGGCAGCCATAGATAGTAGTTCGGCCGATGGCGGACCTCGTCCCGCTGAATAATAATCCGTACGACGGCGGCGGCGGCGAGGCCGAGGCCGTGGTGGCGGAGCCTGAGGAGCGGAGCAGGCTTAGCTCATCTGCGCGGTGGGTCTCTACTACCTTGTCTTCCGCGCCTTCTCCAACCTGCTGCTCACCGGCCGGCGGTTTCCACCGCCACGGCATAATGTCTAGTGACCTCAGTACCTCACGCTGTGAGAATAAATTTGAAGCGCACAGTCGATCTACCAAGAATTAAGCAATCACACGAGCACGACATCGAGATTTGTTAACAAGATTCATCATCTTGGCTACATCCCCGGGCCTGACTACAGGCGCTCCTCCCCGTGACACCGTCATAATACCGCACACCAGCCACCCGGGCGCCGGCTCCCTCTACGTGCCTGTGCTATTATGTTGGCATAGATTACATAGTGTGTCTACCCCGCTATATATGAGAGGCCTAAGATACAAGTGTCCTATTAGGACACGACTTCATATCCTATCTAAACACAATACAACTACAAGTCCAACTGTAACCTACCTCGTACACTATATTCGACACAACTCCAACAAATTCCACCTTGGCGAATATACTCCATCACCCTGAATTCGGCAATGCGTCAAACTTCCATGTACATTGGACTTGAGCTTATCCCATGAGTACCGCTGCTACTCCAAAGACTCCATATGACTCCACCTGCAACTTGTAATCCCTTCTTTTCTTGACCACAGTCAACACTCGAGCAAAAATTAAGTTCCTTGCTACTCTAGTTTGTGCTCCCAACTTCCAGAGTATCAGTCTAATGACATCACACACTGATCACTGACCTGCGTGAAAGTGAACAACTCACATATTGGGTGCCACACATAAGAGTTACCTGAACTCAACATCACCGCTCCTTTCTTGACTGTCAGTCTGAAACTTGAAGGAATTTAACCATTGCCTTTTGTCATCCCAAGTCAAATTCGCAGTTTTCTCACCACATGTATGACCACCAGAGCCCTGGCCCGTCTCCATGTCCCGTGCGCGCCGCATGCCTCGCCGCTATTACCGCGTCGAGCCTCCGCTGTCCCGGTCGAGTCTCAAGGGTCGTGAACCCACACCACTCAACCCCCACTGCAGAGTACCACCGATTATCACCGATCGATGACGAGTTTCACGCTTCCATCAGACCATTGGGATCCAGTCCGAACTACGTGCCCCTCGCTTTTCCCGCTGAATAGGCTTCGACTCTCTGTGCACTTACGCCGTAGCCCCTCAATCCAGCTCCACCTTCAACATGACTCCATGGTAGATGATCAGTCCACCCCTACGCCCCGTCGACTTCAAGCTCCGTGTGTACATCACCTTGAATCAACCCCGCGCCATAGCCTTGTCGAAGCCACACAAGCCATCGGGCCTGCGCCACGTGTTTTCACGCCCCAGAAGTCGGTCACCATCAGCATCACGCTTCTATGTCGTCGTCGCCGATCCCACCACCGTTTTCTGTACCAACCGACTTATGCCGATCTGTCAGACTGCCAAGTCAGACCCAGCCGAACTTGTCCGGCCGCATGACATACTCCAGACTCCACGAGCCTCGTACGCACGTCATCTATCTTGATTTCCCTTCGACCATCATGCTGAACAACGCCGTCGCTGACCATCTTCATACACGATCTACGTACAAAGCCAAAAACTCCAAAGGAAAAAGCACATAAGTGTTTGATAGCAAAGTATTATATAAACCAAAGTATCAAAAACTGCAATAATTTTGTCTCTAGGTATGAGATAACATGGTTTTACCATAACAGAGTTTTTTTGAAGTATTTACAATACATAGAACATGTTTGGTCGTCGCCACAAAACACAGTATTGCAGCCTAGCCGTTGCGTTCAAACTTCAAACACTCACAGCTGCCTAGCCGTTAGCAGTGCAAGCACACGCAGCGGCCGGCTGTTTGAATACTATTTCTGTTGAGCTTTTATAACTAGCTAGCTTGATATCCCTAACCATCAGCGTATATAACAAACCGAGGGTAGCTTGTGTATACAAAAAAGATCACCCATGGCACGGCGTCTCACCTGGTGGTGAAGCTACACATAGACGGAGCGGCTTGCCCTTGTTCGCGTCACCATTGAGGCGCAGCGGAGCTACGTGTGGAGCTGGCGACCCAACACGTGGCGTAGTTGGTCAGTCATCCGTGTCACTGTCGGGGGGGGGGGGGGGGGCACGAAGAGCTGCGCGGGAACTGGAATCACGCGGCCATCGTCGGTGCATTCACTACTTGCATCGTCTCTGTCCTCTGTAAGTCCTCCTAGTTGCTCCATCAATGTGGGGGAATTTTTTGAAGCGTAAACACCGAGAAGATGATGAGTTAGCCATCATCGAAGCCGTATACAAAGGCGAGAGAGGTTCAAGCAATCGCCAACGTATTCACACTTCCATCCTTACGGGGCATGAGTACGTGAGAGAAATTTTAGAGGGTCATGAATTGAGATGTAAAAGAGATTTTCGGATGGAAAAATATGTATTTCATAATTTGGTTAAGTGCTTCCGAGAGAGACAACTTCTACGAGATGAGAGGCTTGTCTCCGTGGAAGAACAAGTCGCAATATTCTTATATACCCTTTCGGCGAATGCAAGCAACCGTACTCTACAAGGGCGATTTCAACACAGTGGTCAAACCATAAGTACCTATTTCAATAAAGTGCTACAAAGTATCATGTCATTATCTGGACAGCTCATGCAGTTGCCACCAGTTAATGTTCCTTTGAAGGTTTCAAGCAACCCTAAATTTATGCCGTACTTTCAGGTATGCATCTTGTATCTTGTTGTTCTTACATATAATTTATAAATATTGTTACGTATTTTCATTAGTATTTCTTGTCTTTATGAAGGATTGTATCGGAGCAATTGATGGGACGCATGTTCCAATTAGCATATCTCCAAGACTACAAGACCCATATCGCAATAGAAAAGGAACATTATCACAAAATGTCATGGTGGCATGTAATTTTGATAATCAATTCGTCCATGTTAGTGCGGGCTGGGAAGGTTCAGCTTCTGATGCTCGAGTGCTACAAGATGCACTAGAAAATAATTTCTATGTGCCAGAGGGAAAATTTTATTTGGTTGATGCAGGATATGCAAATACACCTAATTTTATTGCACCCTACCGAAATGTCAGGTACAAACCAGTTCTTCTATTAGAGCAACAACCCTAAAGTGCAAATACATCTATCTTCATTATGTTTTGAATTTCAGGTACCATTTGAACGAGCAAGCCAAATGCAACCAAAGGCCACAAAATGCTAAAGAGCTATTCAATCTCAGGCATGCACAACTCCGTAATCACATCGAGCGCATCATTGGCGTTGTGAAGCAGCGTTTCCCGGTATTGAAGTGTGCTTCACA
Source organism: Triticum aestivum (assembly GCF_018294505.1). NCBI lineage: Eukaryota > Viridiplantae > Streptophyta > Magnoliopsida > Poales > Poaceae > Triticum > Triticum aestivum. The sequence continues at coordinate 7,073,117 of NC_057812.1, read as the reverse complement.
TTACCCAATTGAATCTCAACCTGATATTGTCATAGCATGTTGTGCACTTCATAACTTTATTCGCAATCACGAGGGGGGCGAACAATGGTTTGACCAGGTTGGCTCCAATATTGACCCAATACATATAGTTGATATTCCAAGTGGGGATGCAAAATACAGAAGTGATGTACAGTCTCTCAATGAGCGGCGTGCATTGGGTCATTCAAAAAGAGATCAAATTGCTGAATCAATGTGGAAAGACTACTGTGAGTATCTCCAGGAGCGTGCTAGAAGAAATAGCACATGACTTGTGCAATTGTTGAAGAAAGAATAAAACTCATACGATCAGCGGAATCATTTTATGAAAATAATGTAGTAGCTTTCTCATTCATGAATAATGTACTTTACATTTCTATGAGTAGATATGTAATATATAATGCAAGTATCAACTTGTGCAAGAAATATTAGTTAGTCATGTACCATGGAATTTTCTTCTAAGGACCTGATCAAATGCGCAAGGTCCACCAAAAATATTATTGCGCTATATATACAACTTACATATACTATCACCTACAAGCCGGGTGCACAAATAACATGGCGGAGGTAACAAAAATAAAACGACTGTAATTTTTAGGAAAGGAACTGGAGTGCCATCAAAATAAAAGTTTAGAGATGAGACAAATGTATGCTGAGATACATTCGTGTTCCTCTTTTTAACCATGCACTAGTAGAAAACAGGGCTATGGTCCAGGCCGGCTCAGCCCATTAGTCCCGGTTCAGTGTAGAACCGGGACTAATGTGGGCATTGGTCCCGGTTCGTGAGCCCAGGGGGCCGGCCGGGCCACGTGGGCCATTGGTCCCGGTTCGTCTGGACCTTTTGGTCCCGGTTGGTGGGATGAACCGGGACCAATGGGCCTCGCTCCTGGCCCACCACCATTGGTCCCGGTTGGTGGCCTGAACCGGGACCAAAGGCTCCCCTTTAGTCCCGGTTCTTGCCACAAATCGGGACCAATGAGGTGCCTATATATACCCTCGCCCGCGAGCAGAGCACTCCAGTGCTCTGTTTTTCTCTGGCCGGCGAGGGGAGGGGTTTGTGGTGCTCTAGCTCACCTCCTATGCACATGAGGTGTTCGATGGAATGCCCGAGCCACACTACTTAAACTTTCTCCTCTCGAAGCTCGACCTCCAAGCTCCATTTTCCTCGAGATTTGTCTAGATTTAGCGGTCCGTCACGCCCCGTCCCCGTCTTCACCGCCGTCGATCACCCGCGCTGATCTCATCACCGACACCACCGTGGTGAGCCTCTTGTTCTTATCTTCTTTCTGAAAGGAAAAATATTCTTACTTGTCTGTTTAGATAGATACTTGTATCATTTTCTTACATTTATTATTGCATCTTATATAGTGCGATGGTTTTGGTATCCGCCCCCGTCGGCCCTCGTCCTGTCTATGATTCGGATTTGGTATGTATATTATCTTCATAACTATTGGTTCATTTATTGTTTATGAAAATTATGCCGACCAACGTGACATAGATTTTATTTATCTAGGATGTATGTGAATCGGAAATGCCAACCGACCCTATTGTCGAGAGGTTAAATTTAGTTGAAGAAGAAAACAATTTGTTGAAGGAAAAAATAAAAAAAATTGAGGAGGAGATGATGATATTGGAGTTGCATGTTGCGGATGTCGTCGATGATCACAAGATCAAGATGGATGCAATGTGCTTGAAGATTAGAAAGATTAGAAAATATGCCATTCATACCGAGGCTTGGTATCATTATGCCGTTGGATCAATTGTTACCTTGGTTGCGATTATGATCGCATTTGTTTTCGCATTGAAATGTTTTACATAGTTTCAATGTATGGTTTAATTAATTAGATGCTCTGGAGAGCTATATGTTGTTAGATGAGAACTATGTATGCACTTTGGTTTTAATGTGATGATGAACTTCTATTAATTTGGACACTTAATTATATATAATGCACGCAGATGAACCGGCAATGGATGTACAATGACAGACACACCCGCGAGTACATTAAGGGCGTGCATGAGTTTCTCGATGCAGCTGAGGCAAACAAGCAGAATGGTTTTATGTGTTGTCCGTGCACTGAATGTGGGAATACGAGGTCTTACTCTAACCGGAAAATCCTTCACTCCACCTGCTTTACAAGGGTTTCATGCCACACTATAATGTTTGGACGAGGCACGAAGAAATAGGGGTTATGATGGAAGACGGCGAAGAAGAAGAGTACGATGACAACTATGTGCCCCCTGAATACGGTGATGCTGCAACGGGGGGAGCCGGTGAAGATCAAGAGGAACCAGACGATGTGCCCAATGATGCTGCCACGGGTGAAGCTGCTGAAGATCAAGAGGAACCAGACGATGTGCCCGATGATGATGATCTCCGCCGGGTCATTGTCGATGCAAGGACGCAATGCATTAGTCAAAATGAGAAGCTGAAGTTCGATCGCATGTTAGAGGATCACAAAAAAGGGTTATACCCCAATTGCGAAGATGGCAACACAAAGCTCGGTACCATACTAGAATTGCTGCAGTGGAAGGCAGAGAATGCTGTGGCTGACAAAGGATTTGAGAAGCTACTGAAAATATTGAAGAAGAAGCTTCCAAACGATAACGAATTACCCGACAGTACATACGCAGCAAAGAAGGTCGTATGCCCTCTAGGATTGGAGGTGGAGAAGATACATGCATGCCCTAATGACTGCATCCTCTACCGCGATGCATACAAGGATCTGAACGCATGCCCGGTATGTGGTGCGTTGCGGTATAAGATCAGACGAGATGACCCTGGTGATGTTGACGGCGAGCCCCTCAGGAAGAGGGTTCCTGCGAAGGTGATGTGGTATGCTCCTATAATACCACGGTTGAAACGTCTGTTCAGAAACGAAGAGCATGCCAAGTTGATGCGATGGCACAGTGAGAACCGAAAGAAAGATGGGAAGTTGAGAGCACCCGCTGACGGGTCGCAGTGGAGAAAAATCGAGAGAAAGTACTGGGATGAGTTTGCAAAGGACCCAAGGAATGTATGGTTTGCTTTAAGCGCGGATGGCATTAATCCTTTCGGGGAGCAGAGCAGCAATCACAGCACCTGGCCCGTGACTCTATGTATGTATAACCTTCCTCCTTGGATGTGCATGAAGCGGAAGTTCATTATGATGCCAGTTCTCATCCAAGGCCCTAAGCAACCCGGCAACGAAATTGATGTGTACCTAAGGCCATTAGTTGAAGAACTTTTACAGCTGTGGAATGGAAACGGTGTACGTACGTGGGATGAGCACAGACAGGAGGATTTTACCTTAAGGCGTTGCTGTTCGTGACCATCAACGATTGGCCCGCTCTCAGTAACCTTTCAGGACAGACAAACAAAGGATACCACGCATGCACACACTGTTTAGATGACACTGAAAGTATATACCTGGACAAATGCAGGAAGAATGTGTACCTGGGCCATCGTCTATTTCTTCCGACCAACCATCAATGTCGAAAGAAAGGCAAGCATTTCAAAGGTGAGGCAGATCACCGGAAGAAGCCCGCCATGCGCACTGGTGTTCACGTGCTTGCTATGGTCAATGATTTACACTACGTAATCTTTGGAAAGGGTCCCGGTGGACTAGCTGTTCCGAATGACGCTGAGGGACACGCACCCATGTGGAAGAAGAAATCTATATTTTGGGACCTACCCTACTGGAAAGACCTAGAGGTCCGCTCCTCAATCGACGTGATGCACGTGATGAAGAACCTTTGCGTGAACCTGCTAAGCTTCTTGGGCGTGTATGGGAAGACAAAAGATACACCCGAGGCACGAGAGGACCTGCAACGTTTGCACGAAAAAGACGGCATGCCTCCGAAGCAGTATAAAGGTTCTGCCAGCTACGCTCTTACGAAAGAAGAGAAAGAAATCTTCTTTGAATGCCTGCTCAGTATGAAGGTCACGACTGGCTTCTCGTCGAATATAAAGGGAATAATAAATATGCCAGAGAAAAAGTTTCAGAACCTAAAGTCTCATGACTGCCACGTGATTATGACACAACTGCTTCCGGTTGCATTGAGGGGGCTTCTACCGGAAAACGTTCGATTAGCCATTGTGAAGCTATGTGCATTCCTCAATGGAATCTCTCAGAAGGTGATCGATCCAGAAATCGTACCAAGGCTAAGGAGTGATGTGGTGCAATGTCTTGTCAGTTTTGAGCTGGTGTTCCCACCATCCTTCTTCAATATCATGACGCACATCCTAGTTCATCTAGTCGACGAGATTGTCATCCTGGGGCCCGTATTTCTACACAATATGTTCCCTTTTGAGAGGTTCATGGGAGTCCTAAAGAAATATGTCCGTAACCGCGCTAGGCCAGAAGGAAGCATCTCCATGGGCCATCAAATAGAGGATGTTATCGGGTTTTGTGTTGACTTCATTCCTGGCCTTAACAAGATAGGTCTCCCTAAATCGCGGTATGAGGGGAGACTGACTGGAAAAGGCACTCTGGGAAGAGACTCAATAATATGCAGGGACGGATATTCTTGGTCTCAAGCACACTACACAGTTCTACAGAACTCTACCTTGGTGACCCCGTATGTCGATGAACACAAGAACAGTCTGCGCTCCAAACACCCGGAGCAGTGCGACGACTGGATTACATGTGAACACATCAGGACTTTCAACAGTTGGTTGGAAACACGTCTCAGAGGTGACAACACTGTTTGTGATGAGTTGTACTTGTTCTCCAGGGGACCATCTTTGACTGTATTGACTTACAAAGGATACGAGATAAATGGGAATACATTTTACACGATCGCCCAAGATCAAAAGAGCACCAACCAAAACAGCGGTGTCCGCTTTGATGCAGCAACCGAGAGCGGAAAGGACACATATTATAGTTACATAGTGGACATATGGGAACTTGACTACGGACCTGATTTTAAGGTCCCTTTGTTTAAGTGCAAATGGGTCAATCTGTTAGGCGGCGGGGTACAGGTAGACCCACAGTACGGAATGACAACAGTGGATCTGAAAAATGTTGGGTACACTGACGAACCATTCGTCCTAGCCAATGATGTGGCACAGGTTATCTATGTGAAGGACATGTCTACCAAACCGAGAAAAAGAAAAGATAAGGAAGCGAATACATCATACGATGAGCCAAAGCGCCACATAGTTCTTTCAGGAAAAAGGGACATCCTGGGAGTGGACGGCAAGACAGACATGTCTGAAGATTATGAAAAGTTTCATGAAATTCCTCCCTTCAATGTCAAGGCTGACCCAAGCATCCTGATAAACAATGAAGATTATCCATGGTTACGGCGCAATAAGCAAATGACACAAGCGAAGAAAAAGTGAAGACTTTCTCCCGCAATAAGCAAATGCTATGTGGGTGAAATTATGATACCATCCCAACTTTCAACTTTTTTAGAGTTCATTTGAAATGCTTTCATGTCTTATGGTTCGAAACTTTGATACTTCGAAAGTGATTGTCCATTTTGTACACGAAGTGCATCAAGTTTTTGTCGTAACCCTCTCTACTTTTTGGAACATGCTATGTGGGTGAAATGATGAGACCATGCCAACTTTCAACCTTTTCAGA